>NC_077224.1:17908528-17986528 GCF_024763615.1 Phlebotomus papatasi
GTAGCGGAACTGCAGTGAAGAAATGAAGATGGCGCATCGGAAGGGGAAGAGCACCGTTAACATTTACTGTGCTTCCCCTTTCCACGATCATGAAACCATTCAATTCCACTTTGCGGTCACTTTGAAAAATGAATGACAAAAACTGCGTAAACTTTTTTATTTCTACACAGGATAATTAGATTTCACTTAGTGATTTACATTCAAAAGCCTATTAAGATCATTTTCGTGAAACACAAGACAAAAGCCAGTGATAAGCCTAGATCAGCTTATAGAGGTGTGATTCCTTCATTGCAAGTTTGGATTGTGGCAAACTCGAACAATATTTATACATAAATAATGCAAATTTCGTTTAATAATTCGTCAATTAAATTCGCATTTGTCGTAACTTCTTTTTTGCAATTTTGGGATATATACATATTTAAAATCGGCGTAATTTTGTTTATTTAACGCACTTGAGAAAAAGAAACTTTTATAAGTCCATTAAAAATTATTTTAAACAAAAATTATCGTAAGCGCCCTTAATTAATTACAAGTCCGTAAGTCATTACAGACTTACAACATTACTTATAATTCATCAGAAAATATATGCTACGACAACTTCATTAACACCCAAATATTTTTTTAACCTTCTAATATTGAAATTGTATTTAGAATTTAAAAGAAAGTCAAAATGAATTTGGAAAAAAATGGTTCAAAATATAATGTAATAATAATAATAATAATAATAATAATAATAATAATAATAATAATAATGTTTATTGGTTTCTTTGTAAATTAGGCTCAGAGCCTCTACATACAACCATGTTGCAAATGTTAGAGCGGTTGGAATGACAAGTATTTTGAAAGTTTCTGTATGATGATAGGCTGGTCAACAGCTTGTAGGAGCAGAGAGGTTGGTAGGATGTTCACTGAAGAGATTATTTTTCCTCAAAGAATCCAAGGTTGAAAGTGTGAATGAGTAAGCTAGCACGCATTTTGACGGGTGCTACAGAAAGTTGAGCTGATGAGTTGGATGAAGCTGAAGAAAGATCCCGTTGTCCGGGCAGAGAGATGAAAGAGATACACACTGATGTGGAATAAGCCATCCAATCGAGAGTGATGCACGGAGCCATCAGTGTATGATCGGCTAGTGGCAGTGCTGGAATTGATCAGCTGGATCAGGACAAGGCGCCTGAGACTATGTATCCAGCCGATCAAATTTTTTTCAGCACTGGGTGCGATTCGACCGTCGCTCGAACCAGAGATCTCTGCACCATAGATCCAGTACTCTATCCACTGAGCCACGAGACCCCCAAATGTACAGTGGCGGCAAGATATAAATAGCACACCTTAAGCTATTTTCCTATTTTGATGTGTTATGATACAATATCAATCTTTATACCTGATCATACATTATTTTTTAGAAAGTATAATGCCCATTAGGCCCATTATAAATAAAAATGATAATTATTTAATATTTGTATCCGTTAAAATCATGTGTTTTTGTCATTTTATGAGTTTAGGTATAATTCCTACGGCCAATTTATATAGCACACTTTCATTTTCTCTGAAAATATTTCCTGAAATTTACTTTTATTTTAAAATTCATTATATTTCTGTATTTTTGATCATTTATAGGCATTAATGCCACAAATTTTTATAAAATAAAGTTATGAGAACTGAAAAATCATGAAAATAGAGCCTTTGGTGCAGATTTCCAGGCTTTACGTAAAAAAGTTTAGGATAACTAAGAAATTTTTTTTGTAAATTATATTGCTCAATGAAGATAACCATCAATTCAATAATTTTTTATGATCAAAATTACGAATCACGCAAAAACTCGAAAATGTCGAGAAAGAATTACGATTTCTAGAGAGGATTCTGCCATTGTTCTAATAGTAAAACTGAATTTATTTGCCGCCGTGCCGAAAATAAAAGAACAAATTGAACAAAATTTTAAAAAGTAACTGATGTGCGCATTACTGAAAGCCAATTATGTAAAAATACCCGGTTTAGAACTATTGCCAGACGTACAGAGTTAGTATCCAAGCGAAATCATATCTGTTGTTTGACTTTTGTTAAAGAGCATATGCAGAAGGACCTGTAATTCTGGAATAATATTCTTTGAACAGATATATTCCTGTTTAATATCACGGGATATGACATAATAAAATATTAGATGTCCCAAAAGTCAAGAATTTTGTCCTTGATACATAACTAAGAACGTAAAACTTAGCGGTGCTAATTTTATAATATGGGGTTACTTTTTGCGAAGTGGCTTATGGCCTGTATATGGAATATCAGCCAATATAAACTAATTTGTTTGCAAGGATATCTTTCGGCAAGATATGTATCTCATCATCGAAAAGAAGTTGCTTTTGGTTTTTAAGTTTTAATCAAGCTAATGGTCCCAAACACACTGTCAAGAGTTTTTAAGTGGTTCGATCAGAACAAAATTGACCTTCTGGAATGAGCAGGATGGCCTAAGGACCTCAATCCTGTTGATTTTAAAGGAAAAGATTGACCACAAGACAAATCTGTCGAATGTGACTAATTTGAGATGGTTTTAAGTAGATATCCACACTACATGTATTTCATGTAGTGTATTTCATGTATTTCATCACATTAGAATAGTGTCAAATCCTGATTTCCCTAATGATCCTTCGTTGTCAAGCGCTCATTTTTTCGAAAAGTTACTTAAAGTACTAATTAATCCAAATTTAATTTTCAAATACAATTCGTAAGTTGTTAAATGCAGTAGAAGCCGAAAACCCCGAAAACTATCACTTCTCATAGAGGGTGTGCTATTTATATTGCCCTCTTAATATATGCCATTTCAAGAATTTTTTGATCGTATTAAATTTCTTGTAGAACATTAAGGTTTTTTCTTCATATTCAAAATGTATTTATATACAAGTTCATTTACTATTATTACTTTCATCATTTAAAAACATAATTTTTCGAAAAACAAAGCATATTTTACAGTGTCCGAAACTGTGCTATTTATCTTGTCGCCACTGTATATTTGTACTAGACTATTATTGCAATATTTATTGTCTTTTATATGAAGCAATATAATTGTACCATTCAATGTATAACAAACTTCACCAAAATATAAATAATTCATATTGGTGTTTGAAAATTTACCTCTACTAGCTTAGAAGACTTTAAATTCTTAAATTATTACAGTAGACTCTCGCTTATCCGTGAGAGCGGGACCAAAATGTCATATGGATTTTGAGAGTGATACCCATTAAATTGTTTGAAATCCAACGATTTTTTTGTTTATATTGAAAATTTATGGTGTGAATCCTGACCTGACTGAATCCGACAGTCTCTCTAAGCATGCGTACTGTCCAAAAAAGTGACAGTAAGTAAGAATTACAGTAGATAGAGCGCATTTGCTTAACAAAAAAAAACCCAAAACGTGAACAATGTGTTATCAAAATTTTGAAAATTCAACTGCCTCACGGATTTTTTTATGTCACCCGGAAAAAGAGTCCACGGATAAGCGAGAGTCTACTGTATAACGACTCATACTCCAATTTTAAAAACGCGCCTTGTGCCAATTGCACTTTGCCTACTTTCCGGCGAATAAAAACGGACTGAAAAAATACATTAATTAGGGTTATTTCATTTTTCGCCACACCAAATATGTCTCTGCCATATTCGCCGTCCAGTCAATTTTGTCTGGATATTTCGTGAATTGTCCCTCAGAGATATTGCGTACTACGGACGGCCGGACCCGAAATTGCCGGCTTATGATTTTCGGCATCAGGGATGTTCAAAACATACACTCTGTGAATTTCAGCTCGATCCGAGCACTTTGAGAAAATCCAAGGATTACAATAGCTGTGATTAGACGGAGTCACATCTAAAAATTATGAAATTTGAAAATTATTTGAAAACATTTATAAGGTTTTTCCTTGAGAAAAGGAGCCCCTCTTTGCACCGCGCTTAGCCGTTCAAAGTTTCGCAAAAAAAAACTTCCAGAAATCCTACAAATTTTCTTTATTTCTTTTTTTTTACTCGAAATAGCCTGAAGAAATGAGCTTTCTCATTAGTTCAATGTCACAGCGCCCTTCCAGCTTCTCTGCATAAGACAACCACTTAATTGCTTTCTTTTTCTACCTCAGAATGATGAAAGAAAAAAATTAATAAACCTCAAAACTAAATTGAAATTATATTTCTTCTGCATGTACAGGATGGTTTGGTCATTTCTGGCTCCCGCTGTGAGGAAGACTGAAGAAATCCACGTCTTTCTGCACAATTGCCTTGATTTCTTCTTGGAGCAGCTCATGGAGGCTTCTGCCATCGTGCTTGTAGACCCATTTACCCTCGGAACTGCCCTCTCCAGGGATGAAATCGTAGCGCTTGGGGCCACTTGTTGGAGAACTCAGCCAGATCTGTCGATTTGGCGATTGACGATTTATCACGTAAGTTCCGTACTTCCCGCCCAGTTTGACTGTCAGTACGCCGTCCTGGAAGAAGGGGAAGGAAAAAAGTGACTAATGGAAGAATGGTATTCTGGATCTGGACTTACTGAGTACATAACATCTCCGGTTTTCAGATGAGGTGTCCCTTCCACGAGAATCTCAAAGTATTCACAGAGTCCTTCGAGGGTATCCGAGCAGACGGTTTCATAAGTGACTAAATCAATCAATGCTGCTCCAATCTCTGAGCTCTGGACCGTGCAGTAGCCCTTCCGAATGAATCTCTTCACTTCCGGAATGGGAATTTGTCGGCAAATTGAAGTTTGTTTTTCTCGCTCCAAGCACCACTGAACTGTAACCTGATGAATGGGTCTCCTTCTCAAGGTATCCACCATCAGTCTGGCAACTTTTCTGTGCATGGTATTCATGCTGAATGTGAGAAAACTCCCCTGGAAATCCCTGCGATTCTGCACAAACTTTGTTTTGACTTTCAGTGGGGAAAGTGAGGTTATGTGATGCCTTCCCCTCCTTTTTTTGCATATGGCAACACGAAAATTTGTATTTCAGTGCTGAATCGCAGATGTCGCCGTCAGTGACATTTTGGTCTTCCCCGAAAAAAGTTTTCCTCGCAGCACGAGAAGATTGTTCACAAAGTTGGTGAAAAAGTAACATTTTCCTTAGTTTTTTCCCGTTCTTTTTAGTTTATTTCGCGTGTGCCTGCGTGAATATCCACCGTGGGTGGCAGCTACACACGGATAAACAGCGGTGAGTGGGTGAAAAATTGGTGTGTGGCACATTGTGATGCAGTTTTTCTCCGCATCGTCATCCACCGCGAAAACTGGGCAAATATCCCCTAAATAGGTCAGTTAGGTGGATGAAAGTGCCCGGAATTGCTCAATTAGATCCCACCTGACAATCCTACAGCAATTCCGTGCATTTCAGCCACCTGCTAGGTGTGGAAAAGTGGCATTTTCTCTCGAGAGGAGGCCTGTGTGTGTGTGTGTGTAAATCACGGGGAAGGAAATCGCAGAGAGAATCTCAGTGCATCTCGCTCCCGCGTCAATTGGGCAAGGGTTAGTGGGAGAGGGATGGCAATAAAAATGGTCTTCTCCGGAGCGTCATCCGGAGGAATTTTTCCTCTTTCCGCGGACACCTTCCGGGAGTGCCCATGAGACAGACAAATCCCTGACCTGGTACACGGTACTTTGTCTAGGGTGGATCCTATTGATTTTCCCAGATTTTCCACCCTTTCTCGCTCTCTTTTCCCTCAACTCTGGGAGAGAAACGTGCGAACGTCATCGTCTGATTTGAAGCTATTGCACTGAAATGGTGACACCCAAGATTATCTCTGATTACCCAGAAAAAAAGACCACCAAATACTCCTCCCGAATCCATCCCCTTCTTTCCTTCAATATCCCCAGGATCCAATTGTCCTGGAAGCTCTCTGACTCGCCCTACTTTGGCAATTAAAGTCACCTTCACCTTCCCGGACGTCTTCTGGTCACCTCATTAATTAATTCCTCATAGATTCAGCTTCAAATTTATTCACAAATGACTAATATTCCGTTTGAATGTTTATGCGATTCGCCCGCGAGTCGCTGAGATTCTGCAGACAATCATCACATGAACAGAGCAATGGGAAAATGGTCAGCAAACACGCGGAGTCGGTTTCAAGCTCAGTTGATTGTTGCTTGGGAATTTCTGTTGATTTTCCATCATCTTTTCAGAGTTTTTGGGAAATTTCGGAACTATTTTCCAGAAGACAAAACTGTTAAATTTTAGCCATAGACACTAAATCAATTATCTCGTACAACGCACCATTTTTCATTGATCCAAGACACAATCCCCTGCTATAAAGATAAAATGGTACTTTATTGTCATCTTGGAATTTATGTTTTTGGAATAAAAATTTTCAAAATAAAACCAGAGATATTGCGTACTACGGAACGGACTGCCGGACCCGAAATTGTCGGATTATGATTTTCGCCATCAGGGATGTTGAAAACATATACCCTGCCTATGAATTTCAGCACGATCTGAGCACTTTGAGAAAATCCGAGGATTACAATAGCTGTGATTAGAAGGAATCACACCTAAAAAGAGCTTTGTGCAGTGCTCAAAATCTCGATTAACCCTTTAACACTTCGTACAACCCTAACCAAAAGTGTCACGGAAGGGCCAAGTGGCAGCCGCTGTCATTTATCGAATTTTACATAATATTTTGATATTTTTACTTGTATTTAAACATTCGGAGCTTTAGTCAGTTCTTTTCTGGTGTCTGAATCAGAAATTTCATCTCCTTGGGTACTAGGGCGTTTCAAATAGGAAAAAAAATTTTTGGCACTATTCTCACGGTGCTGTGTTTGATGAGACAAGAAAGTTTTTCTTCTACGACCATATGATCAGACGCTGTTTAGAGGTGGCTGAACGACCCTCTCTTTAGTGTAAAATCTGGTAAAATCAGAAATTTGTTCTACAGAGAGGGTCGTTCAGCCACCTCTAAACAGCGTCTGATCATATGGTCGTAGAAGAAAAACTTTCTTGTCTCATCAAATACAGCACCGTGAGAATAGTGCCAAAAATTTTTTTTCCTATTTGAAACGCCCTATTGGGTACTGTATCTAAAGATTTTTAACCATTCGATGTTTTCATCTTTATCAGAATCATGGAGTAAGGGAAGGTGGTCTGCCTTTGAATGCGGCAGCCTTTGAATGCTTCAATTTTTCTCTTATTTTTCAAAGCAAAAATTCTACTTTATGAACAATAGTTAATACTATTAACTATTTTCTATTAACTTCGCCTAACAAAATGAATTTTTAGCTTTGGGAAATAAGAGAAAAATTGAAGCATTCAAAAACTGACGCATTCGCATGTCACTTTCCCCCATAATTCTTCTCAATAATTTGCAAAAACACTTTCAATTTGTTCTTTTAAGGCTTTTATACACTAACAATCAAGAAAATTACATCTGCAGAACGTCAAACTCCCATATGCATATGGCGGCAACTACCACTTGGTCCTTCCGAGTGCAGTTTTTTGTTTTTGCTAAATATATACATTAATATTTAATTTTTATTAAAAATTTTATAATGAAAAAATAGCCAGATAAATTCTGCAAGCATTCGAGCAGGCCTCCAGGCGAAATGATATATTCTTCATTATAAAAAATTAAATTGAAAACTAAATTGGCAGCAGCTGCCACTAGGGTCCATCCAAGTGTTAAGGACGAGAAGCTTTCCGCTGAGCGAAATTCAACGAAATCAAGTTTCCCTCGATATTTTAGCCTAAATAAGTGATTTACGGTTAAAAAGACATTTTCCCATCCCTAGGAGTCCTGTAAAACTATGGGTCATATATGACCCAATCGTCCATAAAGGTAAAAAAGCACAAAATTTTCCAGATGACTAGTTTACTCGTTTGCTTTGTTATTTTTGAAAGATAAATAACTTGAATATATTTGTAATAATAAAAAAAATATTTAGAGTACGAATAAAAATTAAAACGATCAAAAATTTATTTTAAAAAGTCTCATTCAATTTTTGGTCTCAAAGACTCTTGAAGGCTTGTATATAAAAACAATAATTTTTATGAAGAAATGTATTATTGTTTACTTCATTTTTAATTTTTATGATATTCATCGAAACAAATTTCGCATACTGGTAAGGTAACACAGAGATAAATGTCGTATGCCTCACAAATACAATTGGTCTTATGATCCTTTTTTCTTATAGTACCATGTGCACCTCAGTTTTCTTCGGAACATGTTTGATGGTAATGGGTAGATGCAATGTTGCTGGTCTCTGGGAATTTTAGACGTACAGTTGCACATTGCTGTGGATCTGGGAGTTCTTCCGGAGTTAATGCGTTTTCGATGAAGACTTCAAAGTCCACTTCATCCACGCCTTGTTCCAAATATATTATGTTGCTTTCGTTCAGGACAAGATTGTCGGCATCATCGCTATCTCTCGGGCATAATATGTGGATGATTTCGGGTTCATTGATCATGATTTTTTTTCCATTTTTGAAGTCATCTACAAGATTAAAAAGTTATGAATTTACAACATATACGCAGAAGTATCTTATAAATAATTATCAAAATATTACCTTCTTCAGTCAGTATCGCACTGGGAAATCTCAGATAATTGATATATCACACAATATTACACGAATAATTAACTATTTTGTGCACACCTAAACAAAAACATGAAACAGTCTAACCTCAAATCTTCGAAAATCCACTAGAGACAAATTCGGTGTTTTTTTACCTTTAGGGACGATTGGGTCATATATGATCCATGAAAATTATGAAGCTTTCCTGAAAATACCAATAAACTATAATTTTTACTTTGTTGAGAAATATTATGTATATAGTTATTATAGTTTTATGTCCCAAGAGGTTTTTGCTTAAAAAAATTAGAAATATTAAAAATATAAAAATTCAAGCACCAACGTGAAATTTTGAAAATTCGTTATATTTGAGCTCAAATATTTTTTATGAATCAAATAGCTGGAGATTTGCAAAAAATACCCTAGATTCCTACATCTTTCTAATACTTCGTGATCATGTACAAACATTAGAAAGAAATAACTTCAGGTAGTCAAGAAAAATTATTTTCTCTATGGGTCACGGGTGACCCAATCGTCCTTAAAGGGTTAAGCTCTTTGTGAATTATCTCTCCGCATGGTTTTTTAGCTTTTTTTTAGGTACATACCGGTTTACCACCGAATAAATTGATTCTATAAGAAAATCATTCTGAAATAGAAAAAAACGTAATTAAATCATTTGCGGGTAATTTACCAATTCATTACCGATTGAAACCGATGCGGCAGGGTTTGAAGTTTCAAGACCTTTCCAAAAAATCCAAATTTAGGTAAATCGGTTGAAAAATAGGCATTCCAAAGTGGTTTATCTTTGACCTTTGAAAATTCGATATCGAAATGTTTTTCGATCATAGGTGTCTATGAACGAAGTATTCATCTCAATCTTTCCATACAGAAGTAGATCTTGAAAAATTCGAAAATCTCTTTAAAGATTCAAAAGAGACTTTCGTACTTCTTAATACTTTCGCATTAATTTAATTTGAATTCTTCGAACATCAACGACTTTTTGTGCAGAGAGAGTTCCATTTACCTTTTATCTAAGACACTATTGGATAATCAAAATCTACTTCACTTTGGGCTCAATTTATCTCCAGAACAGATTCGAAAATAAGTAAATTGTGAAGCCGTTTTAGAAATTAACCAAAAAACATGGTTTTGGTGGAAATTGAGGGGGATGAGGGAAAAAGAAAAAAAATGTCTAGAGATAATATTGACTAGTGAAGGGGGTAACGAAGATCGAAAATCGATATCTCTTACCGATTTGCTCCTGACCGGTGACAAATTCGAAAACATCTCTCTCTTTGGTTTCTCTGGAAAACTGGTCTCTCTTTGAGTTCGAGCAATATAATTCGAAAAGTTTATCGAATGGGATGTTGAATGCGCAATTCGATGGTGTCCATGATTAAACTCTTTCCATCCACAAGTAGATCTTAAAAAATTCGAAAGTCTATTTGAAGATCCAAAAACTTTCCGTACAAAAGTAGATTTTGAAAAATTCGAAAATCTATTTGAAGATCCGAAAAAGAGACTTTTTTACTTCTTAATACTTTCGCAAGGTGGCTGATGTACATCCTGTTCGAATTTCGAAGGGCTCAAGTGTTAAAATGTGACGGTCTTCACATTGTTGTGAGGAAAAAAAAACAGAACAACGACGTTTACTGTTCTTGCCTTAGTATTTAATCACTCCATAATCACTGAGTAACTCTTTTGCGAGCTTTTTAGTGTGATATTTGATAAATTTTCCCCACCTTGTTCGAAAATTTAGTATGAAAGTTCGAAATTAAATTTGAATTCTTCGAGCATCAACGATTTTTTGTGCAAATAGAGTTCCATTTACCTTTTATCCAAGGCACAATTGGAGAATCAAAATCTACTTGTGTTTGGGCTCGGGTACATTCATAGAAAATTATTCATCAGTACAATGCGATGGTTTCATTCCATACTATTCTATCTCAGAATGACAACTTTTCAGGAGAGCCATTTGAACTTGGCCAATTTCCTATGCTGCCCGTGTATGTAGGAACAATAATCTCTCAGAGTACCTAATATAATTCTAAATCGACTAAGAATAATACGGAATGGACCCGTCGAATGACAAACTATAATTTTATTTCACAAAAAAGTAGAAAAAATCAACTTTTATTATCATCGTAGTAAAATGGGGCAAAAAGACATTATTACGGCAATTTTCTGCGCATTTTCATATTTTAACTACTCTTTTTTTTGTCATAAAAATTACGTTTTCTTAAATGCATATTTGATGATCCAAAACCATTAAACAACAATAATTTCAGTGCTCTAAATTTTGCTTCGCAAGAACTGAGATTTTTTTTTTAGTATGGAAAAGTGTAAATTATTTAACTTTTTAACTGTATAATATAGTAGAATTATTTTTTTGTAAAAATGAATAAGTTTGAGCAAAATATAGAAAAGAGCTAAAATATCAAAAACAGAATGATGTTAGCTAAGGCACACACCTGTTGAACAATTGACAATTAACAATCTTATTTTTTGGTAGGAGTTAAAGTGATTTTTTAACAAATTTTGAGAAATTGGGTTGCTTTCGAATACACCAAATAGTCTTATAACGTTTCTTGGCCGATTTTTGTAAAATCTAAAACAATTTCGCATTCTAATTTTAATATCTAATAAATTGCTCGTGTAGACTCCATTATTTCCATTCCGTTCAGTCCAAGTCTGCCAGTCGCTTGTTTTTCACAATTGCCCTCTCGCAGCAATTGTTGTAAGTATCGTCCGTCCCGTCCGTTGACCACACTCGAAAATTCAGGCTGAAATTCTTAAGAATATTCAAACTGACCCATTTATAATTCGCTCTATATATTCATTCCTCCAACTTTACATCATTTTTCAAGTAAAGGTCTTAACAGACCTGAGGATTAGCCGAGATACGACTTAGCGTAATACCGGCTTTAAACTGGAGGTTAATCCCAGTTCCTGAAAATCTCAAAAATCTAAATTATAAGCAATTTTGCTGATTTTTCAAAATTGAGTGGTTCATTTGCCTTTAATATCCAATCCTAATCAAAAATTTCTTCGAAAAGCATGCCTAATAAGGAATTAAAAGAGTTCAGTCAAATGGCTAAGCCTTAAATCGGAAACACATACAATTGTATTTTAAATAATGGTTAAACTACTTTTCCAACATTTCCCACTAAAAGCCGTGTCTCGGCTTAAGTCAAAAGTCTATCAAAGATAGATATTTTGTGGAATCGGCAATGAAGATAATGGTGCGTGTCTCTGCTAATAGTCAAAATTTTGGGTACATGTCGGTTTTATTTGATAAAAGAAAGTCTCCAATTCGACTAAACCAGACACAGAATTTGAAAATATTCAAATTAGAAGGAATTTGACCCATATTTGATTTTATTTTAAATTCTTTTGTCTAATTTGAATGTCTTACATTTATTAAATTCTAATAAGCATCCATAATGGGATAAAGTACAATGCAATTTTTTAGGATTTCCATTTCATTTTCAAGGGAAGATATGCCGGTGCCTTTAAACTATTTGGGGACCTTAGCATATGAAGCAAGTCAATTTCATGATTTTTTTATCAAAACTATCTCAGTCAAGGCATTAATTCTACACATTTATTATTCCTTCATATAAGTGTACCTGAAGAGAGAACGGAAAGAGATATTACTTACGGTTTTCGGCAGGGATTAAATGTCGACATGCGGCTATAATTTGTTAGATTTATCCCCTCGTTCATGCTTCTGTTTTTTTTTGGAATAAAGGGAAGTGGGACACCTTTGAAATTTGGATTTTTCTCCCATGTTTAAGTGGAACTGAGCCATATCATAATGTTTAGAGTCTCAATATGTTTATGCATCTAAATTATATCACGATAAGGCTCAATTTTATTTAAAAATAGGTGAAAAATCCCAAGTCAAAAATGCCTCACTGCCCCCTACATATTAACTTTCTTTTCTCAATAACTTGGCTTTAATGGCATGGTTCAGTCTCAAATTTTAGTCCGTAAAAGTTGGATCTTATACATTTCGAGCAATAAGAATTCCGACCCCTTACTATTCTTTTATTTCGCGGGGTAGCGTCTAATGCCCCAGACACACGACTTAAGCCGAGAGACGGCTTAATGTAATTATAACCAGAATAATGATTCCACTAAATTCTCATCAGTCTCCCACTAACTAAACCATTTCTTGGCTTAAGCCGAGAGACGGATTAGTCAGAAAATGATGGAAAGGTAATCTGATCATTATATTCATTATGATTATTTTAAGCCTTTTCTCGGCTTAAGTCGTAAGTGTGTCTAGGGCATAAATCCATCTAAATCCCAATTATTCTGAAATTTTTTTTATATTTCTACTAAAGGGTAATTGATCAAATAAATTTTCAGAAATCACTACAATTTGTTTTTTATACGGATTTCAGGTCTAGGGGCTTAAATAGACTTAGGATTAGAGGATCCTTTGCATAAATTTCCTTTCCCTAGTTCTTTTCTGTAAAATGTTGACAGGCTAAATATTCTCGAGGATCAATCTAAATCTATTTGGGCCTTAAGTTTTAGTTATATAGCTTAACTTTTCCAATTTCTTATCAGACAAGGTTTTTGGGAATATTTTGACTCAGAATTCGATATTAAGGATGATGGACCAATCAGATCTTGTAAAACCCCTAAAATTCCTTACAATTTTGGATCAAAACTTTAGAAACTTGACTTAGTCTCTAGTCTGAAAACCGTATTAGAGTCATGTAGACTGCAGTTTCTTTCAAATTACAACAACTCTTGCTCTAATGATTAGAAATAGATCATCTACAACTCTTTGAGAGCTTCATATATTCATAAGGCCATCGTTAAAGACAGTAAACACAGTTGGTTTTTTTTATCGAAAATTCAAAATCGAATATTTCGAAATCTTTGTTTTCGGTTTTAATGAATCTTTGGTTATTATTTAAAATTAATAGTAAATTAATAGTAATAGGTAATTAATTAAAAAATAGAGACGGTTTTAAACCGGTTTCATCGCTAAAAAACGGTTTTGAAACCGTATCCAGAATAGGGCGGTTAACCGGTTTTTCGAAACCGGTTAACCATTCTTGGAATCACTAGTGGCGGTGATATCGATTTGTTCGAGTTCGAAATCAAATATCGAAATATCCATTTTCGATTTCCATGAAATTTTACTATTTTGCATCTGTACGGAGAGCTTCAGCAATGGGGCTGCTCCGCGCTCGGTAGTCCCTATAATCCCACCTGCGCGGTCTTAGACGATTTCTATTTGATATTCTAAGTTGAAACTGTGCAAATTCTAAAGTTGATTTCTCGAAATAAACTCATTCAAATTCAGCACAATTTTTGATAATCTTCTGCCATTGATAAATGAGTTATCAGCGATAATTTCTTCCGTCATTTGTCTGACTAATAAATTCCAGGAGGGAAATCTAGAACTTTTGACCCAAAGAGACTTAAACACTTAAAGCATAGAAGAGCCTTTCTGATAAGCTAATTAATGATTGATATTTTCTTTTTTCTCGACTGATATTTTCTCGAGGCAGACCTAGGACAAGGTGGCTGAATCAAATTCAGAATCTTGCCTTGGAACGCCTCGGGATCGAACCCGAACATCTTCCTGAAGTGGCGGAGGATCGACAAGCGTGGGCTGCTAATTTGGATGTCATGGGCCCGCGACCCCAATAGGGATAAGCGGTTGAAAATGAATGAATGAATGAATTTTCTTCATTACACTTTGCATGCCCCAACCAAGGCGATGCGTGTTTGATACTGCTCTTCTTTTTTTTATTGTGCTACAAGTGTTCAGGCCTCTGAATGAGTGGAAAATTTACCCATATATACTGTTTGTCTGCAATTCTGAATGAATTAATGAAAAGAAGAGTTGGAGGATAGGCACACAAAAGAGAGAATCCACCGCAGAAGTGTTCTATCTATCTGAGCAAAATTGACCACATTGAATGACTTCTGTACATCATTTTTTTTTTTTTAATAATAAACCACAAAACAATTAAACAGTAAAAAGAAATCAACTTGCATCAAATCTATTTATATACATTTTTGTCATTCCCTCTCGTTTTTTTTCTCCTTCTATTTTGCAGATAAAGTTTGTTCCTCACAGAGAGTGTGGGTTTTGTGTGACACCAGGAGAAGTTGGAACACAGAGAATCAAGAAGAAAAAAGCTGAGAGTTTTTGTGTGAAATTCGCGCCAGAAGAAAAAGAAGAAGCCAACAAGGAGAGGAATAAGAGCAAGCAAAAATGCCGAAATCTGTAAGTACACATATTTGGGGGAATTTTGGTTTGTGGCAAATATTTTTCTGTCTAATTGTATAAGATAGATGGAAATTCACCTGTTGACGTAAGATTTATCTTGTCCTGGAAGACAGATTTTCAGAGTTCTCTTGAGTGAAAATTACTTTTTTTTTCTCTCTATAAAAGTTTGATGTCACAATTTTTGGGCGTCTACAGCAAAAATTGCGTTTGTCTGTTTAAAACTTTGAAAAGAAGAAGAAAAAAAGTTAAATAAAAGCAGGGTTTGTATGTTTTCACTGATAAGACTCTGTGGTGAGTGAAGAAGAAGTAAAAAAAAAAAAAGAATGTGGCGAGAGAGAGAGGAATTCTTTTAATACAAAAGGCCACTGAGAAGGCATTCTTGGTGATAAAAGGCACAGCACAAGCTCTATCGATGTTGTGGAGCATACTTTTATTTTGTCTTTATCAATATAGACCACATGCGAGGGAAAACCAATAGAGAATAACACGGCAATTTTCTGCTGTGGAAAAAAAGGCAATATCAGAACCAATTAGCAAAGCAACCTTTACAAATTGATCTTGGGATGGGCTTTCAATTGTCTTTTTTAGACGAAAAAAAGACAGGAATTCCCAAATATTTAGCTAATTTTGATTATTTTGGAGTAAAACATTGATTTGTAGAAGTTTGTTGATTTTACAAAAGTTTGTTAAAAAACTACAAAACATTTGTTGATTTCACAAATTTAATAAAAAAATCCCTTGGGCTTCTTGTAATTATTTTCGAAGTTAACAAAATTGATTGTCTTTTTATTCGTCAAATTATCAATGTTTGGCAAAAGTAACAAAACTACTTTGTTTGATAAATTGACAATTTATCAAACAAAGTAGATAGAAGTAGTAGTCAAACAATTTATCAAACAATCTACTTTGTCAATTTATCAAACTAATTTATCCGGAACATTTTTTTCAACATTTTATTATGTTATATATGTATTTTCATTACTTATTAAGCAATTCCGAATTTATGATAATCTACAGGAATTTTATTAAAATTAAAACGTTTTGTTAATCCAATTTGTAATTTTTACAAATATTTTTTTTTCAAATATTTGAAAATAAGAAAAAATATTGTTTTGACTTTTGCATATAACAGAATCGATTGGCTTTCAGTCTGATGAATTTTGTAAGATTAACAAAATATTACAGTTATTACAAACTTATCTGTTATTTTAACAAAAGTTTTTTTTTTAATTATTCCAAAATTTAAAAATACTGTATTACAATCTTAATGTTTGACTAAATCGTTTAGGACTTGCAAAATATTAAAGTTATTACAAACTAATTTATTATTTTTTTTTTACAAATATTTTCTAAACAGTAAGAGCCTAGCGGCTATGGACTTTCGGGGACCCCTCTCCCATAAGTCGACCCGAGGATCGTTAATATGTCCCTCATTTCCAAACCCTCACCCCTCCCCTTCACCGCACAAACCTTTTTTTTCGGATTCCTCGAAAAGGCGTCGTGCGATTTTCCCATTTTTTGATATGTTTTAGGAGTTACCCAGGCGAACATTTTGTCCCTTTACGAAAATACCATTGAATGATTGAATCATCCATAAAATCGGTTTTTCAAGGTCAAAAGTTAAAAAAGGCTTTAGAGAGTGTATTTCTCATCCGAATGGATTGGTTTGAGCTCATTGGAAAGGTCTTGGAATTTTTGATAAAACTAAAGCGGTTCCAATCGGTTTTGAATCGGTTCATAGCTGATAACTAATTTTAATGCTCGAACTCAAAGACAGAGCAGTTATAATCGACTTTTTTTTTAACTGGTCATCGTCCTAAAGCTGAAACGGTAAGAGATACCCAGTTCCGGTCTTGGGTGACCCCCAATAAAAAAACGATATCTCCAGACGTTCTTTTTTTATTTTCCCCCCCATCCACCTCCATCTTCTTCAAAACCATGTTTTTTTTGGTTTTTCTCGAAAACGGCTCCTACGATTTCTTTTATTTTTGGATATGTTTTGGCGGTGGTCCAGGCGAACATTTCGTCCAAACATATCTATCACCTAAAAAAATCGCCATATTGGATTTTGGAGGTCAAAGGTCAAACCACTTTGGAGGGCATATTTTTCAACCGATTTGGTTATATTTGCATTTTTCGGAAAGTTCTTGAAATTTCCAACCTGATTGCATCGGTCGCAATCGATAATCAATCGGTTAAGTACCCATAAATGACCAATGTTTTTTTTAATATTCTTTTTCCTGTCCATAAAATAGTTACACATCTAGAGGCGAAACGGTAAGAGATACGAAATTCGGATCTTCGGAGGACCACCTTATAAGTCGACCCAAGGAACATTATTATAACTTTTATTTTCCCCCACCCTCCTCCAACCCCTCCAAAACCATGTTTTTTTGGTTTTTCTCAAAAACGACTCCTACGATTTCTTTTATTTTTGGATATGTTTTGGGGGTGGTCCAGGCGAACATTTCGTCCAACCATATCTATGACCTAAGAAAATCGCCAAGTGAATGACTTATTTTTCTCGTTTTTACATTTCTTGTTTGTCCATATGCTTGTAACTCATGCCAGAACATTCTAAAATGATCATTTAATTTACCAATTTTTGATTTTGAAATGCTTTTGTGATTTATGAATCAATTTGATGTCTCAAAGAAAGAAGAAGGTGTAAGATCAGTAAGCACCAAAAGATCATGCGAAAAATTAATTCACGGAGAGCTCTGTTCGAGCATTTCGCAAAGCTGGGACGCTTTGCCATCTTTTTATTTGAAATTCAGTTGTATTACTCCTGAGATGTATTTTAAGCAATGTTTTGAGTGATTTCTAAATCGGTTCAAAGCGGTTGTGAACCGGTAATAAACCGGTTATGAACCGATAAGTAATTTTCGTCGGAAAATCAATTCTATTCTCTTAGAACTGTTTTGGGGGTATTTTCAGTGATTTATGAATTGGTTTAAATCGGTTGAGAACCGGTAAATAATAAATTATTCGAAAGTACTTTTGAGGTACAGCATCTAAGTCAGTTCGAGCACTTTGCAAAGCCTGGTACGCTTTGCCACCCTGATTTTAAAGAATGAAAACGGATTAATTAACTTTTTCATAAGACATGTAGGGAAAGTGCCCATGCTTGACACCATTGGACGCTTCGTAATGACTAAATTTTCTATGTAATATAACATATATTTGACCCATCGAAACCATATTTCAAAAACTATGGGAAAGTTGCCAGTCTTTAAAATATATTGTGAAGTTACGTTTGTCGAGAAACATAGGAAAAATTTAGTCATTACGAAGCTTCCAAAGGTATCAAGCATGGGCACTTTCCCCTAATTGCAATACAGTTTCTAATAGTTCATAATCAATATAAATGCTTTTTTCAAAATTTGAAAGATACTGAAAAAATTTAATAAATAGTTAATCAGTCTTTAAAACAAGAAGTTTTTGAAATGAATTTTTCAGATTTTATATAAATATGATACAAACTTTTAGAAAGCTTTACTGCAAAGTTTTTTAGTAACATTTATTATCATAGTAACTTAATCTTGATTTGCGTCGCATTAAATTTTGTTCAAAATTTTAATTTTAATGAATAAAATTTTCCAAAACTCATTTATTTAAATATTTTGCTGCATTAGGCATTTATACTAAAGACAGATTTTACATAAAACAATGCAAAATCTGGCATTGACCCCATGAATTATCTGTTTTAATGTAAAAATCTTGGCAAGTGATTTGGAGACAATCCTTCAGACATTCCATGACAATCGCGAAAATAAATGTTTTACTGAAAAGATTGAAGGATTGTGTGAAATTTGGAATATTAATTGAAGAGTCTGTTGTGCATAAATCAAACTGTTTTCTTGCATTCTCTCCACAAAATCATCAACAAAAATAAAAATAAATAAATAAAAAAAAGTTGCCACAGATGAAGCGCCAATTGGGTGACATTCGCATTTAATGCGCTCACCAACATTTTCAGTGTCCCCCAAGTCGCGTAAAAAGTTATCAAAAAACCAATTTCCTTTACGTAATCGATTAACAATGAAAAGCAAAGTGGGAGAGGTGGAGAAGAAACGTGGAAAAATGAAAAAGAGAGAAAGAGAGAGAGATTATATTTGGTGACTGTTATCAAGGTTGAATTAGTGGGCCACAATTGAAATAATACAGCAATAGGTTAATGGATAAAAAAGTACCATCCAATTTGGAAAGAGAGCTCACGGGAAAATACAGTGAGAATTATTTACACAGAAAGCAATAGCAGATAAAATATTCAGTAAATCATTACTAGGATATTTAAAATTGTTAAGTTTATTAGAATTGCTTTTCTTTATGATCAAATAATCAAAATGTAACTGGTTTGATTTAGTTATAAATTATTATCCAAACAAAATAATTTTAAAAAAAAATCAAGTAAATTTAATAAATCATTTGTTGCCTTTACAAAATATTTGTAAAAAATACAATTTTACGGGAGATAAGTTAATAAAAAGAACATAACAGTATTATAATTCAAAATTGCATTACTAAATTTTATAACAAAACAAAATTTGGAAATTTCATGGACGTCATTCATTTTACTAAAAGACATAGAAGTCTAATCTTATCATTCACAAGAAGATCTTGAAAAATTCGAAGATCTATTTGCAAAGCCAAAAAAGAGACATTCCTCTCGTTCAGTAATAACCTTCCCGATTTGAGAGCTCTCTCCGGTTGAGGTTTTTCCTTTACCGATTCGAAGATATATCAGAGAGAACTTACCTAAAAACCTGTTGGAAGTTCGAATGTTTAAACCGTCAAGTAACACAAAAGTGAGCAAGTTCATCAAAAAGACATTTATTTTATTGAAACTGCAATTCAAACGTTCTTCCATCCTGATATTTCTCAAAACTACACAAAAATTCACTGTTGTTAAAAATTGTTGACGATTGAAGTGTCAAGAATATCGAAATTCGAAATGGCAGAACAATCAGCGCTAAGACGGTGAGTTGAGTAATAAAAAACCTTTTTTTATTGTAATTTAGGGTGGAGTAAGTACTTTTGGCCACTTTAAGGTTTCATGTGCTTGTAGTTATTATAAGCTTCATTTAAATAAAATGAAATTTTGTACAAAGATACCTTAAAGGCGTTTCTTCCTAATAATCCAAGAGAATACCCAATTTTTTTGGATATTTTAGTGAAAAATGCATTTTATGCAACTATGCATGTTTCAGTACCTTTGGCCACTTTGTAAGCACTTTTGGC
The DNA here is from genome assembly GCF_024763615.1 of Phlebotomus papatasi. Classification (NCBI taxonomy): domain Eukaryota; kingdom Metazoa; phylum Arthropoda; class Insecta; order Diptera; family Psychodidae; genus Phlebotomus; species Phlebotomus papatasi. The sequence goes on from NC_077224.1 coordinate 17,928,551, forward strand.
CATTGTGTGTAAACACTTTTGGCCACTTGTTCCCAATAGAATTTTAATAAAATAACAGAAGAAATAGCTCAAAAACTTTCACAAATACATAGCACAAGTCCTATTCTTATTTAACACCAATTTTATGTGATTATTAGAGTATTTTAAACGACTTTTTGCACATTTTCTATTTGATGTAAAAATCAGTCAAAAGACACGATTGGTTTTACTGAAATCCGCGAGGTGCGCCACGTGTAAAATGTATGGGAAAATGAATGGCCAAAAGTACTTACACAACCGAAAAAAGTAAGCTCTTTTAGCCACATCCGATTTTCATTTAATTTGTTAGAAAATCTTATTAAGGATGATATTACAATAAAATTTAGTTAATTAAGAAATGGACTTTCATTGAATAACATCAAATATTTTCATCAAAAATATTAAATAATGCAAAACAATTTCTTTTAACATTAACAAAGTTCTTAAGAATCCCATGTTTTTTAGTGATTGTGTACCATGTCGAGAATTTCTTTCAATAACTTAGAATTAATCAAGTCGATACAAAATCAAATATAGTTTTCTGATTCGTTAGACTAGAGGTCAAGAAATAAGACCCATTTTCCTGTTCTAAATAAATTCATAATTGCCTTACAATGTGATTTTACTTTAGGTGGCCAAAAGGGCTGACTCTACCCTATCAAAATAAAATATTTTTTAATGACATCAACGAAAATGCAAATAGTGTCATTTACCTTTTAGTCGAGACACTTTGATTGTAACCAAACTACAGCTCTCTGAAAAGGCAATATTTGGTCAAAATATCCAACTCGGAAGGCTAATGCAAAGCCCCAAGGGGCGTTTTCGAATCTAAATGAACACTTAAAATTGTGTTGTAAAACCGTATTCAGAGGCAAAATTAAAGAGATTTTAATGTTGTCATATTGGTCATAATAATTGAATTTTCAACAATTACAATAAACTTTTAAAATAGCATTTTAATGGAATTTTAACATGTAATAAAACATTGATTCTTGCAAAAGTGAACTTGGCTATTGACGAAGGAGAAGGTGAAAAGCATGAAAATGGCCAACAAAATGCGAATGAAAAAAAAACAAAGTATATTGACGAATGACTCTTTTTTTGTTCATTTTAACCACAAGAGTATTTTGCTGCGGAGGAAGAAACCATTTGTTGGCGATTTTCCACTGAGATGCTTTCGATAGATAGAGCAAGAAAAAAAAGGCGCAAAATTACTATTTATTTATAATTTTACAATTGTGCAAGATTAGATTACACACATTTTTGTCGTCGACCTTTTACGGCAGTGCTTTTGCAATTGATGAGCCTTTTCAATCGACCCCTTTGATTCACGAACATTTAGAGAGGGATTATGTGAGTGGCTATTAATAGAAATGGAATCATAATTTTTTTTTCTGAAGGAAGAAAAACCTTATTTTATCAATGAAGTTGTGTGGATTTTGTGCTGATGATAGAAAAATAAAATGCAAAATACTTTTTTTATTTAAACAGAGGAAATGACAGAGATAGAGAGAGACTAAAAATTGTAGAGTTGCATATTTTGCAATTTTGTACCAGTATTCACTTGTTGGATTGAATTGCTCGGAAAGAGAAGGTTTAATATAAAAGTTTGTCCGGGGAAAAATAGGCGGAAAAACCAGTTTTGTGAATTTTATAACCTGAAGGTGGGATTATAAAAATATTGCATTAGAAAATGGTTATCAGATAAATGGTTAGAATTCTCCATTCAACATAAAAATGATTATATAGCAATTGTTGCATATTTTTCTGCAACATTTTATTTTCATCCAGAAGAGATGAAGAAGGCAAAGGTATAGGCAATAAAAAAGCACCAAATGAAAATTAACTATTGAAACTATTTGAGAAATCTCGTTTATTAGGTGTTTTTACCTTCAACCACCTGTTGATTGCTTTCTGAGTGTCGGAAACTTTCACCCAGCGAGACTCTATGTATCTCCTCTCAATATAGGCAAATATTATTTAAATTATTATAATATTTTCTTCTCAATTTGTCCCACCTCACGGTCTTTTGCTCTCACTCTCTTCCTCTCTCTCTGTCTCTCGTTTTCCTTCCTTGTTGATGACAATGTTTTGAGAAATAACTATTAGCGAATTCCCAGCTGACCGGTAGTAATCGATACATTGCTTAGTCAGTCGCCATTCTGTAAGAAAACATTGATAATCACGCTAAGAAACACTCTAAATTAACCAAGACACAATTCCGGTTCATAGACAAGCTAACTTCAGCGTTTTGATTGATTGAAATCTTCCAGTCAAAATTAAATGGAAAAGTCTATGACATGCCGACCAAATTTTAGAATAGAATAGAATTCTTTCGAAATTGAAAGTGTCTCGACTAAAAGTAAATATCAGTCTGGATGAAATATTGCTCCGTTAATCTTTCTCAATTGCCCGAAAAGAAACTTATTTCAAAGTTGCAAACGATATTCTTCCCGTTGTTGTCGTTTAACATTCAATTTCGAATATTCAAACTCAATTTCGAAAATTCGGTTTCGAACTTGAAACTCGAATCTCAAAGATTCGAGAACCAAAATCCCAAAGAGGAATTATCTCAAATGGATCAAAATCTAGCAAATCCAAAATCTTACCATTCGAAAGTGGAGTTTAGCAAGAGGAAAAGCCATTCGAGAATCGATTTCAAAATACTTTTGTAATAATAAAAATAGGCAAAGCCCTCTATAAAATTAGCTTCTAAAACGTGCTAGATAAACCGAAAATTAAGTAATTTGCGACATAATAAAATAATACCACGCACTTTAATGTGACGACAGCTAAAATCTCGAAAGCCAAAATACGGAATGGATCAAGATCAAGATCCTGAAAGGCCAGAATCTTACCACTTAGGGGAGAGTTCCCATGCTTCGTACGATCCCAATCTTCATAATAACTAAATTTTTCCTATATTTCTCAATAAAACTGGGTACTTTCTTCTACAAATTGGGTTTGCCGGGTTTGCCCAAGAGTAAAGCCATTCGAAAATTTATTTCAAAATACTTTTGTACTTCTCGTTTCGTCCGCACGGTGGCTGAAGCATTTTTTGTTCGAATTTCGAAATGTCAAAATGCATCTGTTTTTGCTTTGTGTTGGGAAAATAAAAGCGAAAAGGCTCATTATAGGATTTTTCCCATTGTTACTTCATAAATTTCCCTACCGCGTTCGAAAATTTATTGTGAAAATTTGAAACTGAATTTGAATTCTTCGAACATCAACGAATTTTATGCAAATAGAATTCTGTTTACCTTTTAATTGGAGAATCCGGAGAATCAAACTCCACTTGTGAGTGCATACTTATAATTTCGAAAAGATCGAAATTCCGAAAATCTTAAAATCGAAGTGGGTCTAAATCCGGAATGACGTTAAAGAGGCATTTAATGGCAAATTTCAGTACCCTTTAATTCATTAAACGAAATTTTATTATGCTGTTAGCATTTTCTTTCAGTAATTTAAAAGAGCTAGAATGATGATTTAACTTAAAAAAAAATTGACTCCCACATTATTTTCATTTTACAAGTTTCTGAGGGGCGTGGCTTATTTTTAACGGAAAAGTACGCGTAAGACCTTTTATCAACTCACAAAGTTTAATTTTTCACTCAGTTTAATTTTTAATCAAAAGCTATAAAAATCAACTACATACAGTGCTGTCTCGCTATATGCACAGTTTGGGTACTTTTTTTTGACAGTTCTCTCTCTGAATATGCACAATTTTTTTTTGAAATTCCCAACGGTTTTTTTTTCTTTCTTTTAATAAATTATCATTTTTTTTATTGTTCTAGATTTTCCCGTCTTTTTTTAAATATAATATGAGACAGAAAAAATAAAATTAAGAAAATTAAAAACAAGAAAAATTAGTTACCAAGAAAATAATTGTCTTTATTACTTTGTCAAAATGTAAACAAATTGATTTTGAATGCAACCGACACAAAAGCTGTGCATATATAGAGTGTGCATATAGAGAGACAGCACTGTATTACTAAAATATCACGATATTTAAATTTGAAGTTTTATTAGGCTTAAAGTAGGTGGCATTAGCGATAGTTTTCTAGTAGATAAATGCAATAGATTTGTGGTCAGTCGGGTTGGCTTCAATGTTTGTGGAGTGCGAGAGAAAATTGGACAGTCTTTTTCTTTACATTGCTGAGGGAGTTAAGTGAAGCAGTAAATCATAATTTTTGCTGTTTTCTCCATCGTTGATATGAGGAGATGAAGAATATTGGATGGAAGAGATATACAACGCATAATATCGTCGGTTGCCTCAGCAACTGTGCTAACTGCATTTGCTTTGTGTCAGCATTCGTTGTAAGCAACGCATCGCAGCGCGGTGTTTGCAACGAATGCAGACACAAAGCAGATGCAGTTAGCACAGTTGCTGAGGCAACCGACGATATAGAGAGCAATTTAGCGATGATACAAAGTGGTTTTGATTTCATACATTTAACAAACAATCTTGATAAAAATTGCTTTATTATCATCTCTTGTCAGCAAATACAATCCCATTTTATGTTTACAATGTCTCTCACTCTTATTACCTTCTTCTAAAAATATGTCTCTGACGTATAGATCTTTTTGGGGTGGATTATTTTTCGCTATGCTGTAAAAGGAATGAAGAGAAAAACAGAAAAATTATAAGAATTGTGAAGAGCTCTCTGTGTCGACTTTTGGAGTTGCAATAAAAGTTCAAAAGAAGCGATGAGAGAAAAAAAAATTAATTTCTGATATCAGGGGAATTGTCGTGATATCGGAAAAGAGTGTTTCTCCTTGGGAAACTCAAGGTCTCTCCGATTGAATCTTGAAATAGTGGCTATATCCTTGATCTTTCACATAGATATTAATGAAGGATATCAAGTGAATATTTGATTGTCAGACAATTGAAAACATTTTCCTTTATAAGAAATGTAATAGATTTTCATTTGGGTTGTGCACTACACTCAGGAAAATGGTGGTGAATAAAATGTTTGGGTCACTAGCAGTTTTGACCTTCAAATGTCCTTTAAACTTGTTCGTCATTTGGAATTATTATGAATCCGGGACACCTTTTAGATCAGCAGAATTTCATAAAGTCAAAATTCACATCCCTTTCTTTCTTAAAAGCATTGAATATATCTATCCTACTCTTTCACATTCCTTTTTTTTTCTTTTGAACATCATCATACCAAATAAAATTTAGTTCAGTTCAATTTTGAGACCGAAAGAGTCGGAGAGACTTATTCAAATATTTTGAGAAAAAAAAGGGACGTGAATTTTGATTTCATGAAATTTTAGCGATCTAAATAGCCGGAAGCATTAAAAAAAAACAATTACAATTGTTTTACACTAAATCAGGTGTGAGCAAGAACCGTTTGAAACCGAATAAAAGTCAAAATAAGTTTGTCCAGATGGCGTTATTGACCATTGACGTAGAATTTTCATTTGGCGTTTGTTCGGATTGCTGCGTGCGGCCATTGCGGTCTTAATGTCGATTTTTGCGCATAACCCAATTTTGATTGAAAAAAATAATTTTAAGGAGAAACATAACATTTTAAGAAAATATTATTGATCGTAAATTAAATAATTTAACTCTTTCGAATTTGTAGAACGTTTTCTATACTTTCAAAAAAAAAAAAAAAGAAATATATTGTCAAAATGACAAAAAAAGTTTGTCTAAATGATATTCTTTCGTACAGAATATGAAAGAGTTTTGCCAAATCGGCGACCAAGTGGATCTTATTTAAAGTTTGTCAAATCCACGGCATCCTTTTCACAAAATTTTAACAAGATCCGTTTTTCCACTTAATAAAACTTTTCTTTTAAAATATTTTTAAAAATTTTTAAATTTTCACAATTTCACTTATATTTTATATTCTTAATTAAATTCAATAATTTTACTAAAAATACTGTTTTTTTTTAATCAAAGACTATACCAATTTGCTTGGTGAAGCTTCCATTTTGTTTCATGCGATACACCTTCATGTGTACTAAAATAGAGAAACTTAGTTAATTTCGTAATATAAAGGCACTACCTCTGCAAAATATGGTTTAAATTTGTAAGTCCTGTCCATTCGATTCAGCGATCCTGATTATCTAGTACAACACACCATTCCACCTTTAGCCGAGACACTTTCTGCCCTTCAAAGCAATTTTGTTTTCAAAATATTAAAAGAGATCATACCAGACAACATTTTGTTAGGTTATGCTTGAGAATTTGGCCTCTATAATCTTGTCAAAATTTTCAAGCTTTCTGGAACTAATACCGAAAGGCATTGAGCTATTTATACCATTTTAATTCATTTCGGAAAACTTTTCGGATCATCTTGAAATTGACAACGGATTAGTGCTCAGCGAATGCAATTTATGGTGCTATTCCAATGAAAAATAAAAATGATGTAGCTCTTCCGGACTACTGACACTAACACTCAACAGGTGGTGGCCCTCGTTAAATCGCAAGCTCAGATTCCCTACTCTGAGCCTTCCCATGACACAGTGACTCCACCACTCATGGCGCCAAGCCAGGGTGTCATATCATTCACCCTGAAGCAGGTCAGGGAGGCAACTTTGAGATTGCAGTAATAAGGGTTGCCAACGTCAAGGAGAATAACGACACGATCGCTACTTTCCTGTTGTTTGGCGGAAAATCTTCTACAATATGTTTTAGCACTTTACTGTTCTAAAGTTCTGCATTATCGACTTTTCTTTGTATTGGATACTGTTTCGACTGTTTTTCCCAGTTTTCTTCGTGTTCTAAAACCATAAAACAGTCGTGAGAAAAACCAGCACAGAGAAAAGTCGATAATGCAGAGACACTTCAGAACAATGAAGTGCTAAAAAACATGTTCATTTTTTATTGGAATAGCACCACTATTTTGGAAATGTTCACTAATTCATAAGTTTTGGAAAATAAGTTATTCACAATTCATTCTCTTTTTTGAGGGTAATATTGCGATTTTATAGTGGGGTTTTCCACGAGTAAACAAAATTTCGCATTTAGCCCTAGAAATCTTCAGTACACGTCTAGGAATGATTGGTGGGCTCGGTCGTCAAGCGGGTTATCAATTGTCGTATGGTCCGTATGCTCTACATATATTCTTTATTTCCTTTATTCATTGCTCGATTCTCTAAAATCTATAGACGTTTAAGGGGGTCCATTAAGGCTATCTATGATAAAAAATTGAAATATCAGTCTTTTTTATCTTGTAATATATCGACTTTTGAAATTTTCAGTTTGTTACATTTTGCCCCAGGCACCCATACCAATTGGTTTTGTTGACTTATCAATCAAAATCACTCTTCTATCCTTAAACTAATTGCACCATGTGTTCAATTGAAATGTAATTTTTTATACTATTAACCATTGACTTCATTTTTTTCTGAGTGTTCATATGGTTATTAGAACTCGTTGGAAATTGCCTGAAGGGTGAAAATAAAACCCTTTTTAACCTACATTTTTCTCCAATCCTACTTGCAATGCAACTCGCAACTTTCAAAGGTTTTCTTATTCACCCACTGACTCACTTCAATTTGACCCACACGACACGCACCAACCTTGGAGTGCAAACGAAATTGTCGAACCTCCCCAGAGTTAGTTCGAATACAAAAAAAATGTGTAAAAGAATGGGCAGAAAAATAAAAGAAGTTTGGAATTGAATGGTGAATGATTTGACTGATTTAATTAAACTATGGCACAAAATGATGATTAATTCTCTATACCCTTGATGCATTTGTTATTTCTGTGAACAAAAATCACCTGTACGTTGGTGTTTTTCACAATTCAAGTGTCTTCTGCTCAATTATTTCTATTGGAGAGTTCAATTGTGAATAAATGTAGGTAATGTAGGCTTACGAAGCAATGAGTATGATTCATGAATTTTACCTTACACCTTTTCCACCTCACTCTCTTTGACGAATGATCAGGAACGAAAGATGGTGGAGTTTATTGCTTCTCAAATTGTGTATTTTTCCTTTAAGCTCCAGCGATGTGTTAAAGAGAGAGATATTGCTCTTAAGAGTTGGAAGATGAGAAGAATTTTGTAGGAGAGAAAAAAAAAGAATTAATAAGAAGAAAAAACATCATCGGTTTTCTTGAGTCACAATCTTGGCTTCTCTTTCTCTCCATTTCAGGTGAAGGTGATTTTCTGTTGATCAATTTTAGCACTGTGTGAGGTTGATCTTGATGGAATTGTGTGAGGGATTTCTGCTAAGTGATGGTTTCTTTTGTTATTCTTGACACTATCACTGTAATTTTAGAGTTGTGCTGTCGTTATTTCAACAAAATTAATTTAGTGTTTCGAAGCTGGAATGGCTGCTTATCAGAATCTTATTGTTATACTTCCATATCTTATTGGTATATTAGGTTTCATCAACAAAATTTGTGTTAGATTTGCCGGTGTAGTAGCCCAAGAAGCAATTTTTTTTTATTATAGTCTTGTAGAATTCCCTAAGTAAGGCATTATAGAACCAAAAATCTTTTTATTTACTTATAACGCTCTTGGTTATTGGTCTTAAGGATCTTAAGAGCATTTATAGGAACTTCAACAGAAAATTCTCACTTTAAATCTTTTAAAAGTGCACTAAAAGACTTGTTTCATACTTGGTTCCATAAGGCAGCTTTGCTTCTTGGGTGGGTTCTTGATCCTAATCCTAAAGGAGTTGGAGGGAGAAAGCCCGTCCTGATGAAGACTCTTCTCAATCAACGGTACTAATCACTGTTGGTTGGGGTCGTTGGGTGGTGACTCTGAGGAGCGCTATAATGGCTAACTTCAGAGGCATTGTATCGCTAGACTCCGCTGAAGAAGAAGAAGAAGCTCGATTCATGGTTCTCCGGGAATGGGCAAGAAGGGCTCCATTTTCATACCTTGCGCACCCTTATAAGGTAGCAAGTATTCACTCCAAAGGGTACCAGATACCAGACCCGTACTTACTAGGGTTCTGATCATCCCTTTCTTCATTAACGAAACTGAATTATTTTTCAGTGTCAGTACTGAGACGAAGGATCGCCTGATCAGGCCGTTCAACTCCTGTGTGCGTTAATTCCTTGGACTTCGCAAGTTTGATCACATTTCTCTTTGGGTTTACTCCATCCTTGATCTTCCTCTTTTTCCTTATCTGTAGCCTTGTGTTGTTGACTTTGTCTCCCAATTATTGTGTACTGGCTGATGAGCCACAGCACCTTGCGGAGTTTGTGGTGACTGGATCATCCTTTCTTTAGGGCTTTGTGTCTTCGTGTGCCGAGCTCGGGATGTGTAACGTATGATACACATAACTAAAGAAGTTCGTATGGTACAAAAAGAGTCTGATAGAGCTAGAACCGCAATAAGATAGGAAAGTCTATTAGAACTATAGAATAGTGGTCCTGGCAAAAAGGATCACATGATGTATTTAGACTCAGATTGCAATGAACCAGTAGTGGTTCAGTTCAATCTCATCCAATATCTTGCTTTGCTATTTCTCGGATATCACAGAGTTATTAATTGTATCGGAATATTTTCTTATTAAGATAAAGTGCCCTCAAGTCGAACGGTTCCTCAATTCGACCGATAGAGTTATTTATTCAATTTATTTATATTTGCACTAATATTTTGCGTATGATCTAACATTAACAGGTCAATTATTTCATAAATAAATACGAATCAGTAACAATTTTATAGAAATTCACCATCAAACATTCAAATATTGACCACCGGTCGAGTCGAGGGCACTTTACCTTAATGTAATCATGTTTAAATGCTGTTGTATTCCGTGATAGATGAATCTGCTACACAGAAAAAAATATTTTGTAATAATGTTCGTAAATGTTTGTGAATTCCTATAGGGGAGTTACGAAATGCTCGTGAATCGTATAACCCACAAACAAGTTAGTGAAATTTTGTACTTTTTTCACAAACATTGTTTCTAAAATGATCATTTGACGAACATTTTTTGTACTTTTACAAACATTTGTTCGTAAATGTTCGTAAACACACAAAAAGTGTTCGGGATTTTTTGTCATTTGTTCGTAAATGTTCGTAAAATGTTCGAAAGGAAAACAAACATTTGCGAACAAATGACAAAATTTTACGAACATTTTTTTGTGTGTTTACGAACATTTACAAACAAATGTTTGCAAAAGTACAAAAAATGCTCGTCAAGTGATCATGTTACAAACAATGTTTGTGAAAAAGTACAAACTTTTACGAACATGTTTGTGGGTTATACGATTCACGAGCATTTCGTAACTCCCCCATAGGAATTCACAAATATTTACGAACATTTTTACAAAATATTTTTTTTCTGTGTAAGTCCATGCGTATACCGTCCAGGAGCGTCTTCTCCGTGATGTGTATGCTTCTTCCATGCTCCCAGAGTGTTTTGGGCAGAAGCGGTGCATTATATTACGTTTTTATCACAGTGAAAATGTCTTTCTCTGACATTCGGTTGCTTGCACTGGGCGGAACTCAAACTCACAACTTTGCTAGTCGAATCAGAGATCTCATCCGCCCAAGATCCAACGGTCTTGCCTATTGCGCCACTGAGATCCCCTATCACAGTGTGTCGCATTGTCTATAACTTCTTTTTTGTTTATGAAAGTGGTTGAACAGACTTCTGTTCGCTTAGTACGTAATTCCAATAAATTTTGTGTTTCTGTACAGAGAGCGACAATCAGAACAAGTGATTCCCAACCCACAGATTTAACCCAAATAGAGAAAGGAAAAATTCCTGCCTCCAGCCAGGCTTGAACTGAGGGTCTTTCGCTATCTAGGCGAATGCTCTATCAAATGAGCTATGGGGGCACTGGCTCTGATTGTCTTTGCCACTGATCTCAACCAATTGCCATGTGCACTTCAACTCGTTTTCGACTCACTGCGAGCCTTGAGAAATGGTATCATGCGTACAATTGAAAGTGAAAGTGTAATCTTATAATGGGAACTGGCGCGATTTTCTTGATAGGGAGTGTATCCGGTGTTCGCCAGTGGGAAAAGTGGTCACCCTAAGAGGAAAACACTTTTTTGGTCTTGCCCAGAGCTTTCGGTCCCAATATGGACCTTCTTCAGTGGCTGAAAGGGCATCAAAATGACCTTTGTAAAAATGACCAGAAATGACCTTTGTAAAAACAAGAAAATGTTGCAAAATAAATTTTAATGCCCTTTCAGCCACTAAAGAAGGTCCATATTGGGACCGAAAGCTCTGGGCAAGACCAAAAAAGTGTTTTCCTCTTAGGGTGACCACTTTTCCCACTGGCGAACACCGGATACACTCCCTATCAAGAAAGTGAAAGTGATTGAACAGACTTCTGTTCGCTTGGTACCTAATCCCAATTTAACACTAAGAACTTATTGGCTCTGTTCAGTAAAAAACCTTTTAAAGAGACAAAGCCAAACCTATACTTGAAAATCTACCGGAATCGCTGGCTGTTATTCAATTCCGAATTTTCGATATTCTTGATCTTGACACTTCAATTGTCAACAAAATTAACATCAATACGGCAGCGTTTGCTGAATAAAGTATATTTTTGTGTAGTCTTGTAATATTTCAATGGAGAATTAAGTTGTTATGAAAATGATTGAACAGACTTCTGTTCGCTTGGTACGTAATCCCAATTTTGTTTAAGGAATTATTTTATGGAATAGCTTACCTCGTATGCCTATAGTTCTAAAAGTACAGATATTGTTTTGTATGCAATGTCGGACACCATGTTTCTCGAAGTATCTTACCCTTCCAGAACTCTTTCAATGATTTTCTAATACAGTGTTACAATAGGCGACGCTCTTTTGTTTGAAAAACAAAAGAATTGTCCGATGTTGTAAACTGTCCGAAATTTGGCACAGTTCCCCTATGATTAGTATTTCTTCTGAGACAAATATCTTTTGCCTGATCTCCTTGCATACAATCATTTCGGGGATTTCTTACCACAGCTAAGTCGGCGATGGACGAAGTGTATAGAGGGAATTTCGATTTTGAATAAATTGGTATTGTTATTCTCCTACGTCGAGTACCAATTGTGAAGACAATCAGTAAAATTCAGCAAATGGTCGCATATTTTACATCTAGCACGAGATATTGTGGACGGATATCGGTGAAGATTACCAGATAATCTCTAATCTAGTGGATTTTGCAATCACGTGCTTGTTGACGCGTCAACAATGCCGAGAGATCTCGTTGGTCAACAATGGCCTCATGGTTATTCTCGCATATAGGCGATCTCTCTCGTTGGTTGCATCGAGAAAACGCACCATTGAGGTGGATTAATGTTGTGTGTGCATTTTTTTTTCTTTACAAACATAAAAACTTTTGCTGATGTATTTGTGTGATGGCTAAGAAGTTGTGTGTTGTGTGGTGAGGTAAATGCTGCAAGTTCCGTTTTACCTGGTGGCTTGCTTGTCTCACCTGGAATTTCGGTTTTAAGGTCTCTCCTGTTGAAGAGAGAGTGAGAGAGCGAAACGCATAGAGTTTTGGTATAGTCTCTAATGCTTCGGAAAAGGCGGTTTATCTTTAAGAAGACGCGGTATTAGTAGTGCTTCTTCGCCGTTTTGTTTTTCAAATGGAAATTTCTTTAACACTGTATTTAAGAGGAGAACTATCTTACAGATTTCTCAACATCTCCGGTGATCATATAAGTTTTCCGGAGGGGAGAAAATAGAGAGGGGGGAAGGAAAAATTGTCTGTGTGAGTTTTTTTTTTTTTTTGAAAAGACAAAAAGACGAAATATAATAGTCTTATTCTCCCTCCATTCCACTGAATACTGAAAAAAAAGACACAGAATTGAGTTGACGATAGTGTTGGGGTAAATAAAGCGCGATTTTATGTATTCCCGGTTGGAGTATCGTGACGCAATCAACGAATATGACCGTTGGGTTGGAAGTAGTTTGAACAAATTGAATGTATTCAGTTGGGAGTTGGATATTGTGGCAGTTGTATAGTGTTTTTGGATGTTAAGAGTGGTCTCTGGACTGAAAGAATAGGAGACAGAACAGAAAAAAATTGAGAGTGTGCTAACTGGGCAAATATTAGCCTGGATATTCTTAACTAATTCCACCTCTTTTAGTGCTTTCTTGTGGATTTTACTGTGTGACTCAGTTAATTTTTTTGTCTTCTATCTTCTGAGGACAAGAAATCAAAGTTCTAAGGATTAGAAAGTCTTCTTGCTTAAGAAGAACCCATATTATTAGCTTTTCGTGTGTAAGATAGTGCTTCAAGAACAATTAAAATGGTAGCCGGAGGAAAAATGGTCAGTTTGTGATGTGATATTAAAAAATTATATTTTTAGTGAAGCAATTTTCTCTCGCAAAAAAAAAATAGAAGACCCTTCATGTGCCCATCCAATTACCGAGATGTTTCTTAATGAAGCAAAAAGCTTTAAGAGAAATTTTTTTTGGATGTGGTACTAAAATGTGGAAAGAAATTATCACTTGGTCGGACAAAATTGTGTATTTGAAAAAAAAAATATACAACATAACATTAGGAAGGGAGATGAGAAAGATGAAGAAAAAGTTAAACATAATTTTACTCAACTAGCATTTCAAATGAGCAAAGGCCCCTGTTTTTTTTTTAGCACAAAAACGCGCACATATGGCAAAGAATAAGAGACTTTTAGTCAAGTGAAAAAAAAATTGTTTTCAACGGTTGGAGAAAATGTTGGCCATCTAAAAAAGACAGTGCCTATTGAAAAATGCTGAAGCTCAGCGGTTTTTTGATCGAAAAAAAAAATGTCCCAACGCTTACGGAATTTGAAATTGGAAGAAACTCCGGGCTTGGTGTAACGTCTTCCTTTCACTTCTTTTGTTCTGACAATGGAGACGCTACAGTCTGCAAAGAATGACCTTGAGAAGATGCAAATTAATGGCCAAAAAAGGGGGAAAAAGTGAAATTACCAAGAGGAAAATCCCACGAAGCACTGAGAATCAAAAACCAAAGATTGAAAAATACCACAGTGTGACGATAAAATTCGTAAAAGTGATTTTTAGTTTGAAAATCAGTTTGGATTTTAGTGTTTTTTTTAATGTTTGAAGGTTAATGGGAAACATTCTTTAAAGTAAAGTGGTTGGTTTGTGCTTAAATCTGCCATTTAAGGGCTTGAATTTACGCGTTTTCCTCATGGAATTTCGAATATGGATTGTGTTTATCCTGGACACAATCCAAGGACTATTTAGTAAACAAAAAATCTCGTAAGCTCCTGAAGCAAGGGCTTCAAAAGCAATACCGGACAAAAACGGTTAAACGTTACTAATTAGTCAATTAAACGACTGTCTGTAAATTTATCCTAATTTATATCTTAATATTTCGAATATCGAGTTTGTTTACCTTAGACGCAACCCAAGGACGATTTAGTAAACAAAAAAGCCCGTAAACTCCTGAAGCAAAGGTTTCAAGAGCATTACCGGACAAAAAGGTTTTTACATTACTGATTATTCAATTAAACGATTGTCTTTAAAATTATCCTAATTTTCTTATTAATATTTTGAATATGGATTTTATTTATCTTAGACCCTATACCCGAAGATAATTTAATAAACAAAAAAGTTCAAAAATTATAGTTTTTTGAAGAAAAAGCATCACGAGCGTTGCCCGACAAAATCGGTTACACGTAACTGATTATTCAATTAAAAAATTGTTTCTAAATTTTTACTTAATTTTCATCTTAATATTTCGATTTTGGATCTTATTTATCATGGACACAATCCAAGGATAATTTAGTAAACAAAAAGGTGCGAAAACTGCAATTTTTGAAGCAAGAGCTTCAAGAACATTACCGGCAAAAGATTACAGGTTACTGATTATTCAAATCAAGAATTTCCTCTAAATTTATCTTTAGTTTCGTTTCAATATTTCGAATATAGGATCACTGGTAAAAATAAAAGGGTCAAATTGACCCTTTTCAAAAGGATGGATCGTATTTGACCCTTTGAAAGGTTCACTTTTGTATCACTTGAAATTTAGTATGCACATTTATCACGAATAATCATGTTTTATTGTAAACTTATTACTGATATCATATTTCTCTCATCTGAGCGAACACCAAAGATCACTTTTTCATTGTTTTTTTATTCGTTTATTCCGGAATTAAATAGATGTCAAAACCGTGACCCTTTCGAAGGGTTCCTGGTGACCCTTTCAAAGAGTCAAATATGATCCATCCTTTGGAAAAGGGTCAATTTGACCCTTTTATTTTTACCAGTGATTGGTTTATCTTGGACACAATTAAAGGACGATTTAGTGAACACAGAAGTGCTAAAACTCTTTACTTTTTAAAACAAGAGATTGAAGAGCGTTATTGAACAAAAACGGTTATAGGTTCCTGATTATTCAATTAAACGATTGTCCTTAAAATTATCCTAATTCTTATCTCAATGTTTCGAATATGGATTTTGTTTATCATGGACACAATCCAAGGATAAATTAGTAAACAAAAAGCTGTGAATATTACAATTTTTGAAGCAAGAGATTTATGAACGTTACCGTATAAAATCGGTTACAGGTTCTTGATTATTCAATTCAAAAATTGCCTCTTTATGATCAAAAATTTGAACACATTCATTTCCAAATATCTCGTACAAAACACCATTTTTCTTAATTTAAGACACTTTCCCTGTTCTAAGTAGAAGAGCGATTTCAAAGTTAAAGAACAGTGACTACTGCTAAGGTTTTGTCTTGCTACTGGTTACTGCCCATTTCTGAAATTGTGATAAACTGAAATTTAGTTTATCTTGTGCAACACTTCATTTACCTTTTATCCAAGACACTTCCCTTCTGTGATAACAGAAAGATTAGGTTATTTTCATCATTTCAAAACAGAAATATTTAAAATTTTGACTGGTCCTTCGATACTATTCATTTTATTTGATTACAACATTTTCCTTTAAACGTTACGTTTTTTTTTTTGTAATGCAATAAAGTTCGTTAAAATATTTTAATAAATAAATAAGCAGCTACAGTGCTGTCTCTCTATATGCATACCGTGTCGATGCACAGCTTTTGTGTCGGTTGCATTCAAAATCAATTTGTTTACATTTGGCAAAGTAATAAAAAAAATTATTTTCTTGGTAACTAATTTTTCTCGTTTTTAATTTTCTTAATTTTATTTTTTCTGTCTCATATTATAGTTAAAATAACACGGGAAATTCTAGAAAAATAAAAAAAATAATTTATTAAAAGAAAGACAAAAACTGTTATGAATTTAAAAAAAAATGTGCATGTTCAGAGAGAGAACTTTCAAAAAAAAAAGTACCCAAACTATGCATATAGAGAGACAGAACTGTAACATTCATAATTTTGTTTGGTTATGTTCGTGAATTTAATCTCTAGAATGATTCATAGAGGCCACTTAAATTGTCACATTAGATTTGGATTTATTTTTATTTGTCAAAATAAAGCACAAATCTAATACGACCTGTCTTAGACGTTTAACGGCCTTGAAAACATAGAAAAATGTACATAACCTTACATATGATAATAACCTTCGAATTATTTTAGGGAATTAGAAACAGTGCAGCGTTTATATTATTCAAAATTTCCTGAACATGGCTTATAATCTGTCTATCCATGTCCATCGTACGTAAAATACGTTATGGCATAACTTTACTGTATTTATCACAGAGATAAAAAATTACATAACCTATAAAAATGACATAACCTCTTCCCATTCAAGTGCAAAAGCTACAAAAATTTCTATCTCGAAGATGCTCCTATTGCAAAAGTCGTTTTTTAGTTGGTTATTAAACTTTTTATTGAACTCATGCAACTTGACACATTTTTGCACATGAAGAACTCATGATTCATGTGATGTTACAATTTATTTTAAGGTTATGTTCAAAGTTTTAGCGTTTATTTGTTTTAGAGTGATTTACAAAATAATGTAACTATTTTATAGTGTTCTTTAATAGTTATGGCTTTGGCACACCTTTAAGGTCAGGAAAATTTCGTTAAGTCGAAATTCAAATCCCTTTCTTTCTCAAACATTTTGCCTTTGTCTGACATGACAGATACAACATGTTTGAGATACAAAGAGATGAGAATGTCGTCTTCATGAAATTTTCCTTAGGTCTCAAGAACGAAAAATGCTCGAGATGTTGTTATTTTTGAGAAGCCTTACTTTAAGTTTTATATATATTATCGGCTTCAAGACTGTGCTCCCTTGCCAGATACTCTAAGATTTTGACAATTGTCCTTTTGACAGCCGCAAGTGATATCCCACTTCTGATTTTGTCGTAGAAAAAAACAAAGTGAACTATTTCTTTTCTAAAGCAAATCCATTATATTTATTTGGTTTATCCAGGTCCCAGTAGCTAAATAGGTAGAGCGCTAACCCTATAAAGCAGATGATCTAGGTTCGATTCTGGTTTATGTTCAAGAATGCTTTATAATGTTTAATTTTCCGGATAATATCCTTAGTCCGCCAACTTTAGTGTTACACTGTGGTTGCTCGATGTTGAGACGTTTAATTGACTTTGCGTGATTGAGAATCAGACAAACAACTTCACTTTTAAACACAATTCGACCAAAAAACGTTCCTTAGATGAGACTTTCTGGCATATAAATAAGTTTTGTATGTTGAGAGGGTAAGAAGCAAAAAGAGAGAAAAAAAGATATGAAAAGGTGTCTCTTAATTGGCTTAAAGTGAATTTAAAAAGTCAGCACATGTACACTCTTTATGCTGAGTTACTTTCTTTGTCTGGCACTGCTGTAGTATTTGACCGGATACAAAATAGGACACTACAATTCAGTGTCGCATAATTCTTTGAGCAAATATATAGCATGTGAGTTTGAATGGGATGGCAGTGAATTTTACCCATTTCTTCCACTCCCTCCGATAAAAATATTGCATTTTATAACGGCTTGGCGTTGTTGGCGTAAAAATCGGTTATAAGATTTTTTTTGTTAAATGAATATTTGTGCATCATGATGGTACAAAGAGAAGAAGAAGAAGAAGAAAGAAGCAGTAAATAGATGAAGTAAAAAATACCTTCTCTGCTGATGGAGAGAAATTTGTGCTAATACACTCTACTAGTGTACACACATAAAATGGCTCTTTGATTTTTCCTATAAGGCCTAATGCATGTCTAAACTTATAATTGATTTTTTCCGTCTTGTCTCTAATCTCTTTTCAATCGTACTTTTCACTTGTGAATATGCCTTCTCTTATTTTCTTTTTCTTTTATAGGTAAATGTACGTGTTACCACGATGGATGCCGAGTTGGAGTTTGCAATTCAGCAAACTACCACCGGCAAACAATTGTTCGATCAAGTGGTCAAGACAATTGGATTACGTGAGGTTTGGTTCTTTGGACTTCAATATACAGACTCCAAGGGTGATCTCACATGGATTAAACTCTACAAAAAGGTAAGATAAATCTTTCATTTTTATTTTGTGTGTGCACCATTAAAGTTTTATTTTTGTGTGAGAAAATGTGAATCTGTTTTAAATGCTCGATTGAAAAAGATTCATTGATAGTGTTGAAAATGTTCTTTGCTAGAGCAATAATGTTCTTAAGTAAACAGTTCCAAAAAATGTTTCCTAGTAGTTAGACTAAAAACTGATCCCTAAGATAAGACAGAAAAATATTCCTTTGTATTGTCAAGAATATTCTCTTGTAGAGCTAAAAAATCCATTGCTAGAGCAAAAACTGTTCATTGTTACAACAGAGAACTTTCCTTACTAGAGCACGAAACGTTCCTTGGAAGACCAGGAGAATTTTCTTGGTAGATCAGGAAACGTTCCTTGTTAGAAAACAAAACGTTCCTTGCTAGATCAGGAAACGTTTCTTGGAAAAGTACGAAACGTTCCATACTGGATCAAAAAGCGTTCCTTGATAGTTCAAGAAACGTTACTTGCTAGAATAAATAAATTCTTTGGTAGTTTAAGAACCTTTCTCTTCTAGATCAGAGAAATTTCCTTGCTAGATCAAGAAACGTTTCTTCCTAGAACAGGAAACATTCTTTTATAGAGTAGGAAAGTGCGAAATGTTCCTTGTTTGATCAGGAAACGTTTCCTGTTAGGTCCGGAAACGTTCCTTACTAGGTGGAGAAACATTTCTTGATAGATCTGGAAACATTCCTTACTTAGATCAAGAAATGTTCCTTCTTAGATCAGGAAACGTTCCTGACTGGATCAAGAAATATTTCGTGCTAGGTCAAGAAAAATTCTTTGCTAGATCCGGAAGCATTTCTTACTAGATCAAGGAAGGTTCCTTCCTAGATTAGAGAATGTTCCTTTCTAGATAAAGAAACGTTCTTAACTTGATCAGGAACCAATCCTTGTTAGATCAGAAAACGTTCCTCACTGGATCAAGAGACGTTAATTTCTAGATCAGGAAACGTTCATTGCTAGATCAAGAACCGTTCCTTACTGGATCAGGAAACGTTCCTTGCTAGAACGCGGAACGTTTTTTGTTAGATCAAAAAACATTTATTACTGGATCAGAAAACTTTTCTTGCTAGATCACGAAACGTTCTTTTCTAGTTCAGGAAACGTTCGTTTCCGGGCCAGGAAAGGTTCCTTGCCGGGGCAATAAACGTCCCTTACCGGGCCAGGAAAGGTTCCTTAACGGACCAGAAAACGTTTCTTGCCGGGGCATTAAACGTTTCTTGCCTGGGCAGGAAAGGTTCCTTACCTGGGCAGGAAACGTTTCTTGCCCGAGCAGGAAACGTTCCTTGCCGGGGCAGGAAACGTTCCTTGCCTGGGCAGGAAACGTTCCTTGCCTGGGCAGGAAACGTTTCTTGCCTGGGCAGGAAACGTTCCTTGCCTGGGCAGGAAACGTTCCTTGCCCGGGCAGGAAACGTTCCTTGCCTGGGCAGGAAACGTTCCTTGCCTGGGCAGGAAACGTTTCTTGCCTGGGCAGGAAACGTTCCTTGCCTGGGCAGGAAACGTTCCTTGCCTGGGCAGGAAACGTTCCTTGCCTGGGCAGGAAACGTTCCTTGCCAGGGCAGGAAACGTTCCTTGCCTGGGCAGGAAACGTCCCTTGCCGGGTCAGGAAAGGTTCCTTGCCGGGTCAGGAAACGTTCCTTGCCGGGGCAGGAAACGTTCCTTGCCGGGGCAGGAAACGTTCTTTGCCGGGGCAGGAAACGTTCTGTGCCGGGACAGGAAACGTTCTTTGCCGGGACAAGAAACATTCTTTGCCGGGGCAGGAAACGTTCTTTGCCGGGGCAGGAAACGTTCCTTGCCGGGGCAGGAAAGGTTCCTTGTTGGGCCAGAAAACGTTTCTTTGCCGGGGCAGGAAAGGTTCCTTGTCGGGGTAGCAAACGTTCCTTGCCGGGCCAGGAAAGGTTCCTTAACGGATCAGGAAACGTTTCTTGCCGGGCAGGAAACGTTCCTTGCCTGGGCAGGAAAGGTTCCTAACTCGCTCAGGAAATGTACTTTGCTAGATCAAGAAACGTTCTTTGCTGGTTCAGGAACCGTTTATTGCTAGATCAAGAAACATTCCTTACTCGATCAGAAAAAACTTTTTTACTGAATTGGGAAACTTTCCTTGATGGGTCAGGGAATGTTCCGCGTGATAAATAATACCTTGCTAAAGTGAAAACCGTTCCGTATTCGAATGAAAACATTCATTGGGTTTTGTGAAATCTTCTCCTTGTTACAGCTATTAACATTCTTTGTTATAGTAAAAAGGTTGATTTCCATTAACAAAAAGCGTTTTATGCTAAATCAAAAACGATTCTCAAAAAACGTTCTATACTGAAATAGATAACTTTTGCTACTAAAATGGAAAACATCGTTAAAAACAAAAACTTTAATGCTAAGAAAACGTTGTTATGCAATAAACGTTTAATGCTAGATCAAAATGTTCTTTGGTAGAGCAAAAACAGAACTTGCTGAAACAAAAATAACATTCATTGCTTAGAGCAAAAATAAATCATCTAAAACTCTTCTTGATAGAGCTCCACTCTGGAAAATACTTTACTGAGAGTATCTATCAACTTTGAAAAATTCTACATTTTATTTATTATACAATTTATCTCTGAAAAAGGCCATTGGGTATGAGGGTTAAAATTACAATAATTGGAATAATTGACAATGCAATAATCATCCTAGAGAGTGTGATATATTTGTTGAGAGCACCACAGAAATGGTAATAAAAAAAAATGTCACCTTATTAAAATCACGAATAATTGAGAAGTTAAACATTGCACAGAGTTGAGGAGAAACGTGACACATGAGATGCTAGGTCCTCAATTTTTCCTATTATATAAAACTTGTGCATAAACTCAATGCGACCATGAATGTAAAAAGACATTGCTTTAAAGCACCTTTTTATTTCTATTTAGTTATTTTTTCCTTTACTCTTCTCCTCATTTCGTGTCTCAACGATCTCTCATTGCTTTTATATATTTCTTTCTCTTTTTTTTGAGAAATCACACGACAAAAATGTACAATCACGCATACTTATTGGGGTTGAGTGAATTGGTGAATTTTCAACTGATACTCAATGTTTTGTTCTTATCACATTTGTAAGAGAAATATATGAGGTCACTTGGATAGTAATGTAGTTTAATGAGTAGTGACTTTAATAGAAATCACTTATTTTGAATTGAGAAAATTTCACTACTAGTTGGTGATTTTAAGGCCTCTATATTGAAGAAAATTTTAATTAAAAATTTAAGTACAAAAGTTGAGTTTGAAGATCATTAAACATCACTGAGAAATTTTGGGGGGAAATTGGAATTTTGAACTAAATTTATATGCAAACAGTTACATCAAAATTCTAAGCTCATCCTTGAAGCGTTTTACTTCAAAACTTCTCTTTAAAATACGATATTTTGACAACAAGAATTTAAAGCATAATATTGATTAAAACTGTCGCAATTTGTATGTTCCTATAGAAAGTTTCGTTTTTAAAAATCAAAAACTTCATCTCTACAATCAATATTGAATGTTCAAAGTAAAGGCGTCTACACACTTTTGGACATATTTATCAAAATGGAGAATTTTGAAGTAAATAAGTTTGCACATATGCACATAAATCCTGACAAAATACACACTCTTAGAAAAAATTAGTTCGTACAAGCTCATATGCAGTTATTAGAACTATAAAATATAGTAAATATAGACCCAACTATATATTTAGTTTGGGTAACTAAATGAAATAGTTAACCACAGTTAGTTAAAGTATCCTTTTCATTTAGTTATCACAACTAAATCAAAATAGTAATGGGTACTATAACATATTAGTTCCAATTACTAAATAAATGGGGTTGATACCCATATTATTGGCTGTAATAACTATATCATATTAGTTGTGGTTACTATATAGCATTCATTGTGATGCATATTTCTTATTAGTTGCTTAAAATTTGAAAGAGCTTCAACGCATTACTAAAACAAAAACCACTCTTTACTATTGGAAAAGTAGTCATAACTTTATGAAAATATAGGCCCATCTATTTACATTGGTTGTGAGAACTAAAAGGAATTAGTGACCAATATTAGTTGGGATAATGATTTCATTTAATTAACACAAGCAAATATAATTGTATGAAAGCATTATGAAATAATTGCCGCAACTTATCCACGTAAATATTGTTTTATATTCTCACTACTAATAAATTTATTATGAGTATAATGTTTTAAGAATATAAGAACTATTTTAAATAGATTTGATAATAATCGCCCGAACGACTAATTTTCATTAGTAATCACGTCTAAACTTTTCTAAGAGTGCATAAAAATGCTCTGTTTTGACGGAAATGTTTCAAAATTTGCAAAAGCCATAAAGCATAATCAACGCCATTTTAGCTGAGATTCTTTACAATCTCAGCTTTTGTAGTCACAGGTGAAATCCGACCTCGTTAGATCGGGCCCAAATTTTGGATTTACACGTTTTGATACTCATAGATCACGAATATCATATGCGCCAAAAATTGGTTTTCGTGGATGTCCCGTCCCGTCCGTCCATCCGTTTGTCCGTCCATCCGTTTGTCCGTCCGTCTGTCCGTCCATCCGTTCGTCCTTCCGTCCGTCCGTCCGTCCCGTTCCGTCCGTCCGTCGTCCGTCGTCCGTCCCGTTCCGTCCGACCGTCGCCCGTCCCGTTCCGTCCGTCCGTCGTCCGTCCGTCCGTCGTCCGTCCGTCCGTTCGTTCGTCCGTCTGTCCGTCCGTTCGTCCGTCCGCCCGTTCGTCGGTCCGTCCGTTCGTTCGTTCGTCTATCCGTCCGTCCGTCCGTTCGTTCGTCCGTCCGTCCGTTCGTTCGTCCGTCCGTCTGTTCGTCCGTCCGATCGTTCGTCCGTTCGTCCGTCCGTCCATCCGTCTGTCCATCCGTCCATCCATCCGCCCGTCCGTCCGTCCATCCGTCCGTAGTATAACCACTTTTGGAGAGAGAACGGAAAAAGATATCGACAAACGGTTTTCTTGTCATTGAATACTTTTACGTTTTAGTAAATCAAAAAGCACGATTATAGATTAACACATTTCGGAGCAATTTTTATCAAATCATTTTTGACGGATCTTTGACGTTTGCATCTACATCTACTGCAGACAATTTCCTTCAAAAAGCAATTTTTGACAAAAATTGCTCCCAATATGTACAAGCCTTTAGGCATAAATAATTATACTAGGTTTTCATGATATCAAAATTTAAGATTATTACTCAAATTATTAAATTATACTTCATCTATTTTACAAACTCATTTGAAACTTATCACTTAATGAATCAATAAGTTCTAGCGACAGTCTTTAAAATTAAAGAAATCCTTATGATTATCAAGATTAATTATAAAATGTAATAGGGTAAGTGTGCCAAACTTCGGCATAGTTGCATGCAAGCGCCAAATCTTAAGATTGAAATGTTATATTTTTAATAAAAATTGAATTTTTTGTTACTTTTTTTATAAAGAGTGTTGCTTGGAACCTTGTAGACAGTTTATCGTCTTCATTTTCTCTAAAATTATTCTTAATACATTTTAAAATGAATAAAAATATTGACATGGCTTTGGTGGCATATTTCGGACACCATTGATTCTCGTAGTTCCTGCTCTTGCAGAATTCTTCCAATGTCTTTCTCACATTATTTCGTTTGTCGAAGCGACATTCTTCTTTATTTTATGCATTGTATAATCTCTAGAATATGCAAAAACTAAAAATTCATGGAAATTTGAGGAATAAAAAAAAGTGGCCGGAATTGAAAGCTGACCGAAATTTGGTACACTTATTTTTACTTTTTAAAATTTAAGATCTTCATCAAAAGATAAGAAAAAAAAATCAATTCCTGCAATGACAATTAAGAGACTTAAAAGCTTAACGATTATTCATAGTTTAATTTAAAAATTTAAGCCTGTAAAAAAATTAAATATTGTGCTGTAACTATTGTCATAAAATTTGAAAACATTTTAGGGACCAAACATTTTTAAATTTCAATTTCTTCTATTGCTAGAAAGAAGAGCCTGATCTCCATTTTCTCTCTTTTGTCACTCTTCATTTACCATTTCGTTAAAAAACAAAAAAGAGAAAAAATCACGAGCGCGAGCTACTTTTTCAGTTTTTCCACAAAAAATCTAAAAGAAAGTTAGGTTATGTTGCTAGATTAAATGTCGAAAGTTAAGCTACCTCGGCTTACAATTTCATCGACAAACTTAGGATTAATCTCAATCTAATCTCAAAATGAAGTACTGGTAACAAAACGGTTCATAACCGATAACTAATTTTTACACTCGGTTCTTTACAAACGGCTGACGTTTTGGACTAAATGACATTTAAGTTTTCTGAATCTGGTCAATAGTTTTTTTTTAATATTTTGTACTGTGTGAATTAGTTTTCTATCGAAAAACAAGAGAACTTTCTTCGTGGTACGTTTCCGTTTAATTTTGTATCACGATTGTGTGTGAAAACTTTAATAAAATGAAAATAACACATTAATTCACTCTGGACAAACTGCATGCTTCGTAAATAAAAACGTTTTGAATACATCAACCGCCAGTGTTTGGCAGGTGTCACCTGGATAAGGAATAGCCGTGTGTATTCGATATTCAATTACATTACTCCTGGCAGAAGCATGACGTTTTCTATGTTTCCCATATGTTTCTAGTCTGCCGAAAAGACTTTTGAGTTTATTAGCTGTTTTCTGTCATTGTAGAATGATTTCGCAAATAATACTAATACAAAATAAAAGCCAATTTAATAACGAAAAGGCAACCGAAAACCCCAATCAAATTGGCAACCTACGTAGTTTTGGAGTTATCTCGTGAAATATGTACGAAAACAGGAAAAAATTTACACTAAAACTGGTCGCATTTTTCAGAGCTAATGGCATCTCCCTGACTCCTGCGGTGAATTTTGAGCAATGTTTTCGATTTTAAATCAGCAATCGGTTGTAAAACGGTTATGAACCGATAATTTTCGTCAGAAAATCAATTTTATTACTCTTAAAACTATTTTGGGAGATCTTTTGAGTGATTTATGAATCGGTTTAAATCGGTTGAGAACCAGTAAACAGTAAATGATGCGAAAGTACTTTTGAGCTATAGGGTCGAATTAACTGAACACCTCTTCGACAAGCAACGCATATTGATACTTTTGTCAAAATGTTGACAGTTATTTAAAGTATCTAATAAAATGTAAGTAATATGGCGTTTTTTCATTAATCTACGTTTTTCGATAAGGATAAGTGTTCAAATTTCGTATTCCTAATGGTACAGAGTAGGGTGTCAATAGGTCCTGACACGAGTTCTTAAAGTGTCAATAGGTATTCCTTTCATCCTAGCCATCCTAGCATCTAAGTCACAAGTTCGAGCATTACGCATTTGACATTCCATTGACATTTCATCAAGAGTGAGAACGACATCTGGTTCTAGTTGTCTCGCTCATTCTTATATGGAGCTTTGGAAATCTGTTTACAAAACAAAAGTTAATAAATTTTGTTTTCTAATTTGTTTTCGAAACTGCGTATGAGAACAAGCAAGATAGATAGAGATTTCGCTAACTCATTGAAATGTCAATATTTTTGTTTTGTAAAAATGTTTTTCAGACTACCTTGCATGGCTTAGGGGGTTAACTAGAACCTGTCACTTTCACTGAAATTTACACTTGCAAGACAAATGTTATTGTACGTATATAAATATCTTTTGTTTACTTAAAAAAGATAAAGAGTTTTTACTTATTACGTTTAATTTTGTTTTTATTCTTTTGACAATATTAATGACAAAATGAAAAGCAACATACGCCAAAAATAGTATTCTTTCTTGACTTTTTGAGTCATGGATAGAGCCTAAAACAAGTAGGAAAATTTATGAAAAAAGTGATAAACCATAAACGAAATTTATTACAAAAAGCCTAGAAAAATTTATAAGTCTACTGTGCCTTTTAATAAATTGCCTGTAACCTCTGGAACTTTCCGATGAAGTGAAAAATTGAATGAATTAAATTTACAACACGTGCCTTTAGTTACTTTTCTGTGAATGGAATTATATAGTATATGAAGTAGTATAACTTTATGCATTTTAACCCAGAATTTTATTAGCTTCATATCAAATAATCTTTTCTCACTCATGTGAAAATATTTCATCTATTAAAGAAAATGTGTGGAAAGGGAACTTTTTTTCTCTCTCTCTTTTGTTGAGAAGAACCCTCTGCGAGTTGTTTTTTTTTTTTTTGAGAGTTTCTTTTGAAATTTCTTTTTCGCACAGAGTTATTTTTTGAAGGAATTGTAATTAAATGTATTGCAACATGGCTGTAAATCACAAATTAGAATTTTAAAAGGAGTCTGGGGAAAATGCTCTCTCAATGAGATTATGAAATTGGCATTATAGCATGGCATTGTGGGAGTATTTTATAGTATTTGACCAAAATGGTAAGGTAATTTCAAAATTTGTAATGAGTTGTTTATTATTTGCTTCTTCATGTTGATGGTTTTCTTCTGAGAGATTATCGAACTCATTGAACTGTGACAGATTAATTTTTGATTTCAGAATGACATTGACATTTTTTAATTGTCAAAATTCAAATTTAAAAAGTAACGACTACTTAAAGAAATTCCGTTTGTATTTGAATTCAGTGTCTATTTCACATGTTTCATTAAGACTAATTGATCTCTCAGAAAAAAAAAATTAGCAGAGATCACGGAAGGACGAATTGGTTGAAAAATAAGCAGCTGGGTATAAATTTGTTAAATCATGCTGAAGTGAAGAAAAAAAAATATAGCTCGTGTTTAATTTTTGATTCATCTCCAGCGTGAGTAATTGTTTCTGTGATAAGACAAAAGAGAGACAGAAATATGAGGGAATTTAGTAAAAATGCGGGAACCATCATCATCTATTCCAACTCTAAGCTAGAGTGAAAAAATTGGGTCACATGTACAATAACTTTATTCAATTAATTTTTCCACACATTTATTAAGTTTTTTTCCAACATTTTGGAGGGTGAACGAATTAGTGAGTCAGTGTCACAGAATTCTTTCTAGACACATTCATTTGTTAGCTCAGCGAGATATGTTTAATTTTCGCAGAAAAAAAGAATGTAATAATGAAGTTTCTTATATTTTTTCTCAGTATGGAAATTAGTAATTTGGCATTTTTGCACGACTATAGATTAAACAGATGTATTCAACTTCCAAGATCTTATTTTATAAAATTAATTTATGCGATTCTACCTTGCCTTAATGTACAAAAAATTTAAATGTTGCAATTTATCATGTTTTTTTTCGGAAAAAATCTTCATTGTAAAGGTTCTCCTCCATCAATAATTCTATATGATACGATACAAAAAAGTTTGTATAAAGTTTCTGGAGACAATATAGAGAGAGGTAGGGGTACTTTGAGCTGTGGGCCTACATGGTTATACCATTTTTTCGTGTATTTCTAAAGGAAACTGGGTTTTAACATAATGTAATTTGGATATAGACAAAACGTATCAATGTAGTCCCACCTCCCCCTGCAGTTTTTCTTTTAAAGATTCTTATGAAAAAAAGTTTGAACGCTTTTTCATGTCTTATTTTAAAATATTTAAATTAGTGGTCTATCAAAGCTGTAAAAGTCAAATTGAGAATTTGCGTAAAAAAACTGTTACGAAGTTCGTTTAGTTGAAAAATTACCTAAATCAAAAATTATTTTTATTAAGTTCAAAAGAATTCACAGAGTTTCTTTTAAATCTTAATTAAAACCTAAAGTTCAAAATCTTCAAATTGGCATTTCAGGCACGTCTAAACGAAGACAAAAGTCTGCGAGTGGTTCCTTTTTGAGATAAAATTTCCCATCTTTCTGTTATAATATGCTAAAGTATGTCTGAACTAAAATAGAAAGCCTAGGCAAATTTTCTAATTTGCTTCGAATTGTTGCAAAGTTGTAATGAAAGATTTCATCGATTACAAAAATTAAAAAAAAAGTAGTACTAAAGTAAAATTATACCAATACTCTTTAAATGAAACCTTTTTCTAGTACAGATTTTCGAAAATAGAGCTTTTTAAAGAAGGTTGAAAGTTTTGTAGACTCGGTAATAACAATGAACATGGAGTAAAACTTTGTGGAGTATTTTATTTCGAAAGAGAGATTTCGAATGAAAATATCCTCTTTTAAATGGTCTTTTAAAATAAAACAGAAGCGCATTAAGTACATTATCTGTATTATCAAGCAAACTAATGGATTTCGGTGAGCGTCGGGAAAAGGAGAAAGCAGCTTAAAAAAAATCAGATTTTTTCCCAAAGCTTTCGGCTTAAACTTCAATCCTTTCTCAGTGGTCAAATCTTGTCTTTTCTTGCTTTGTCAAAAGTCAGGGAGTTCACAGGGCATGGGATTCGGAGCACTGCACTTCATTTTGTGGATATTTTGTATAAACATTGGTACTTTTACAATTTATAGATTTTTTATCCCTTGTCTCAATGTTTGTCCATAACGGAACAGTAAAATTTTGCAATAGCCAATTGAATGAACTCCCTGACTTTGACAAAATGAGAAAAGATATAGTAGACTCTCTCTCAATCGGACATATGGGGCAAAATTTCATCCAAATTATCGAGAGATTCGGGCGTTAAAGTCATTGTAAATTTCACAAAAAGCGCTCAATTATAAAAAAATACGATAAAACAAGAGTAACTACAGCGAATTTGAGCAAATTTGCTTTAAAATCAAACGTGAAAATTGTGAAAGGACCGATTGAGCGAGAGTCTACTGTAAGATTTGACACCTGAGGAAGGTTCGAACTCCAAACCGAAAGCTCTGGAAAAAAATCAGAATTCTCAAAACTGCTCCATCTTTTTCCGAAGCTCATCTGTTTTCATTTCTTAATATCATCCGTCGGAAATTATTTTTATTATCATACAAGTTATATTATTTTTTGTAATATACATGAATTTCAGAACTTTGAAAGAACCTTTTAAAAAGATCAATTCAGTTCAATTTATTTAATAATAAATTTCATTCAGTAATATTTAATCTGAATCGTTCAACTTGTTACAAAATATCGAATTAAGAGTCTTTTGCAGTCGTTTTTATTTGACAAAATGTTGTTGGAATGTAACAAATTTAAATTTTTCAGAAAATTTTGTAAGCTTGTCTTTTTTTGTGAAATATATTTTTCAGTATTGTATGATAAGAATAAAAACAAAATTAAAATTCAAAATACTATAAAAATATCATAAACGTTTGACATTACCCAGCAAGCACCAAATGCTAACTGATTTCAATTCAGCTGAAAATATATATATTTTCAGCCGAATTCAGCTAACCTTAAAACGACACTTGCGAGGCAGTGCGATTGCTATATATTTGGTTAGCACTTTTTGTTCGAGTACTACTGATCGGTCAGCATATTCTTGCTGATCGACTCAGAGAAAATAAGCTGAAAACGCTGGTTTTTTTAAGCTAACTGTGCTCGCTGAGAGTGACTGTTTAGTTTTGAATTTGAATTTTGTCAGCGGATTTAGTCAACGAACATCAGTAGCATTTAGAAAATACACAATTGTTTAGCTTATTTTAATTGCACGGAAGCAAGATTGTGGTAAATTTTAGCGTTCCCTGTTTGTTGGATACAGAATTTGTGAATTATTACGTTACTAGTAAAATTTATGGGATATTTATGGGTTATTCAATGCATTGCCAGCCAAAATTCCGGAAGTCGAAATTCCGAATGAATCAGACATATCCCAACTCAGCTTCAAATCATGTTTGCATGCAATCCGATTTTGATTACGTTAAGAATGTCTCCTACAACAAGCTCGTTTTTCGGGATTTTGGTCAATTTGAAATTCGTAATTTCGACTTATTCGGGATTTTCATTTTTCTGGATCTTGACTTATTCGGGATTTAGTTCAATTGGGTTTTCGACCCATTGGCTCCGTTCAGTAATAACCTTTCGAAGAGACAAAGTCACTCCAAAGTCAAGCCAAACCTATTCGAAAATCTACCGAAAGCCTAAAGGCAAGTTCATATACTCGCCGCGTTATCGCTGATTCTTCTGCCATTTCGAATTTCGATATTCTTCACATTTCAATCGTAAAGAATTTCAACAACAATGCACAAACGTCTGTTGCAAAAAGTTAATTTTTGTGTCATTTGTGGATTTTCAGGAGGGCAGACTATTTGAATTGCGATTTCATTACAACAAATGTCCTTTTCATGAACTTATTCATTTTTTGTGTAACTTGACGGTTTAAACATTCGAACTTCCAACGGATTTTTAGGTAAGTTCTCTCTGATAAACCTTCGAATCGGTAAAGGAAAAACTTCAACCGCAGAGAGCTCTCAAATCAGGAAGGTTATTGCTGAATGAAATGATTCGGGATTTTGAGTTTTCGGAATTCTTACCTATTCGGTATTGGACATTTCGGAATCTTTTGGCCCATTCTGCGTTTTGGTTATTCGGCATTATGACTCGTTAAATGTCTAAGTTGAGAAGGGACAATAAAATTGTAAAGAGAAACTGATATCAGAAATTTCTGATATGATAAATAGCAAATTTGTGATTATTATTAATAAAGTGACATTTTATTTGACAACACAAAGTATCAAATTCAATCTCAAATTTTATTTTAACAAAATAAACTTACGAAAGTTGAATACGTCTACAAATTATTCTCGAAATCGAGAAAAAAAGAGAAAAATGCCTGAATTAGGAAGAATATGGGAAGATTATGCAAAAGAATGGAACATTTGTACGTGCCTTATTTATATCGTCTTAACAAATTTCAACTCCCTCTTTCTGGATTTTTTTTTTGTTCTACTAAATTGCTTCAATGTGATTTTGCTGAAAGGAATTTGGTATGAGACACATGGTGTGTATGTGAGAAAAAAAAAGAACAATTTGATAAGACATATTGTTGAATTATTGCGATAATGTGTCTCATTTTTTGTCACCTTTTCTGCTATGTATATATACGATAAAACACACCAAAGTTTCTCGACTAATTTCAAATTGTACCTCTTGAAAAAGTCTTTCGTTTTTCTGTTTTTTTCTTAATATTCCTTATGCTCTTGGAAATTGAAGTATTGGAGAGATAAGGCATGTGGGAATGTGACAAGAAACATTTATGAGAAAACAAATCAATAATAAGTCATATAAAACATAAAATGTGGTTATTGGCGATAGGTTTTTTTTAAAGGTCTAACAATCTTTGCTAATTACAGGCTTTTTCTAGGAAAAAAAGTTGAAATATATTGTTCCGGGAGGTGAATAAAAAGCATTTAGGTTTTTCCTCATCCACATCTATCTAAAAATGTTATATGTTTTTATCAAGATTTATTTATCTGAAGCCCTTGAAAATTCACCTGAATCTGACTGTCGGTATATGTTTGCGCCGTGTCATCATCATTAGAAGTGTTGTGGCTCAATGCAGAGTCACTGCGTAAATAGAAAGAGATGAGAGATACAGGTGAATGATGTTGGGGATTATATAATGAAAAATTATATACCTTATGCCTCTATTTCATGGAATCTTAGCGCCGTCACAAGGTAGACAGAGAGTGAGAGATAGAGAAAGAAAATACCCATAAGATGAACAATAAAAAAATGTTGATTGTATTTAAGGTGAGATTCTGCAGATCATATAAAAAATTTAAAAAAAAAAATCCCCAAGATATTCTCTATGTAACCAAGTATTTCATCAAATACTGCAATGTACAAAAATGAAAAATGAAAAATTGAAAAAGATACAAAAAAACAAGCTTTTTCTCCTCATTTCAATGAAGAATTTAATGTTTGGTTTTCTTCATGTGGCCGAAATGCCCAAAAAACATTATCATTCGCATATAATTTTCCGCTCTCATTAGTATTGGGAGTATAGCAAATGTCAAAGTACTTTATCATTTGCACTTAATTATTTTAATGATAAATTTATACATGATAAATTTATTATTAAATTCACTAACCTCGTTATATATTTTTTGAGCTCAAAATTATTTTTTTCTGGACTTAAAGAGTTTGTTGCAAATTAAATAAATGCTCAGATGTTTTCGAAAATCTAAAGATAATGCTTCTTTTGCTACTCGTATTGTCCGCATGGTGGGGTTCAAGTATTTACTGAATGAATTTCGAAATGTCACAAATGTCAATGCATTCATACAAATAAATACAAAATATTACTATCCTTGCTCATATTATCATTGAGTAACACTCTATAACATATTCGAATAAGACTCAAAAGAATAAAACCCGGATAATACTGAGTAGGGTCGGAGGAACGTCTGTTCGATAGGGAACCCCTGCTGACACTTTTGTCAAAATGATAAAAATTTTGTAATATATCTGGTAAAATATAAGTAATATAACATTTTTTCTGTAATATAACTTTTACAATACACAGAGATGTTCAAATTTGATATTCCAAATGGTACAGAGTAGGGTGTTAATAGGTGCCGACACGAGTTCTTAAAGTGTCAATAGACGTTCCTTTCACCCTAAGGGGCGCTCAGCGTTATTGCTTTAATTAACACCCTGCTATAGACATTATTTTAAGCCTTATTGGTAAGATTTGAATGGTAGGTCCTAATTAAGGGCTAAGTTTTTCCACATATTTTAATGGCGGACAAATAAAACTGTCAAATGCACCTCTTGAATTCACTTTCGAATATTAAAAAAAAACGGTAGAAGCTACAAAGATAGTGATATGTTTTATTTAACCAAAGTGTTAAAGCTTTCACACTTTAGGAAATTTAGGATTTATTGTCAGTGACAGCTGAGTAACATGGCCGGCAACACAATTTTCATAGTTCCAATGTTCGCCGCTGCGAGTGGAAAAGAGTGTCTTCTAGATCCTTCGCGTATATTTTTTAAGGTATATTTTCTATGGAAACTTCTTAAAAGTAATGTATGAAAGACAGGGGTTAATGCAAGCTTTAATTCACGTTTATATGGTCAGATGAGGTCTTTTTTCAACGTATAGGGGAAACTGGGGCACCACCAAACATGGGGTAGCACCAAACACTGCGATTTTTTAATCAGATATTCGACTTCAGAGGACAAGACTTATAGAAATTTATAGGCACTATAGGGATGCTTGTCCACTGAAGAAATGATCGAGATAGTCCAAGTAGTTTAGAAATGAAAATTAGTGTTTGGTGCTACCCCGAGTTTGGTAGTGCTCCAGTTTCCCCTATGTCGTATACGTCAGATAGGGTGCCATTTAGCTTTTAGTTGAGGCACATTCAGAAAAGAAAACAAACAGCAAACAATGCCTGTGAGTAGGTAGAATGTTAAGCAGGTTGCACAAAAATATCCATTACCAGTTTTAAAATTTATAAATTGTACTAAATGTGCTGACGAAATTAAAATTCAAAATATACCAAATACACTAATAATAAAAATACTGATTTAAACTTACATATTAATCTATTATTATATTTAAATAATATTAAGCTAATTGATTCGCTTTTAAGTTCTGACAGGGGAAATTGGGGTAATCCATATCAATTTTAAATCCTAAGAAAATTTTACTTTAATATCTTGGAGATATTTTAAATATAAAAAATGAAAAAAAAACTAATTTCACAAATTGAAAATAGAAAAATGAACAATATTGTTTTTTTTTAGAACTTTACAAGTATTAACTCTTTAAATCATTGCCAGTTTTAGAATGGGTAATAGGGTAACCTTTACGATAAAAATTCTCTCACTACCATGAGTAGTACTCCATTACTCATAAATTTTACATTAAAATTTATTTAAAAAAAAACAATAATTTCGTCATAGAAAAATATCAGAATTTAATTAATAAACCAACATCCGCAATAAAATTATCTATCGTACCTATTGTAATTTTAATGTTTTGATGGGTAGCTTTAATGTATGAATCGATAAAAAACATAAGTTCTATAACACTTAATGTATGTTCTTTAGGATTTAATTATCATTCTTAATCATTACACGTTATGAGAGTTAGTTGTTGAATCAAGAAAGTGAGCATTGCTTGAGGTTGTAGAACCAAATTACATGAATACTCAAATACTGAACCATTTTTTTCCAATTTATATTTTCTTACCGCAATTGTTAGACAAAATCGCAATATACTATTACTTAGATATATATCCCGACCAAACAGTGTTTTCCCGGTGTACACAATGGTTCCGTTCAGTAATAACCTTTCGAAGAGACAAAGCCACTCCAAAGCCAAGCCAAGCCTATTCGAAAATCTACCGGAATCCTAAAGTGCAAGTTCATATACCCGCCGCTTTAGCGCTGATTGTTCTGCAATTTTGAATTTCGATATTCTTGACATTTCAATCGTCAACAATGTCAACAACAGTGTACAAAAATTTGCTACAAAAAGTGAATTTTTGTGTTGTTTTGTGGAATTTCAGGATGGCAGAACGTTTTAATCGCAATTTTATTAAGATAAATGTCCTTTTCATGAACTGCTCACTTTTGTGTAACTCGCCGGTTTAAACGTTCGAAATTCCAACGGGTTTTTAGGTAAGTTCTCTCTGATATACCTTCGAATCAGTAAAGGAAAAACCTCAACCGGAGAGAGATCTCAAATCGGGAAGGTTATTACTGAACGAGAGAAATAAGTACTTATTAAGTACTTAACACTAAGAAAGTGATTGCACAGACTTCTGTTAGCTTCGTACGTAATCCCAAGGTGTCCCGGTCAAAATTCCGAAAGCCGAAATCCCGAGAGCCAAAATCCCGAAAGCCAAAATCCCAAACGCCAAAATCCCGAAAGCCTTAATCCCGAAAGAGCAAAAATCCCGAATTCTTAGAAGTGTCATAGCTACTCATACGATTGTACCCGCGCTTCCTGGAGGCAAAGGGAAATTTTCTGTGTGTTGGGAAATTATTCCATATAATTTCATCTCTATCAGGATTTTGAACATTCGAGATTTTTGCTTTCGGAATTTTGGCTGCCACCGATCGCAAGAAATTTTTTGTTTATGCACAGAGAGCGACAATCAGAACAAGTGATTCCCCACCCACAAATTTAACCCAAATAGAGAAAGAAAAAATTCCTGCCTCCACCCAGGCTTGAACTAGGGGCCTTTCGCTGTCTAGGCGAATGCTCTACCAAATGAGCTATGGGGGCACTGGCTCTGATTGCCTTTGCCACCGATCTCAACCAATTGCCATGTGCACTTCAACTCTTTTTCGACTCACTGCGAGCTTTGAGAAATGGTATCATGCGTACAATTGAAAGTGAAAGTGAAACTGTTTGCTTCTACCGGAATCGCTGGCTGTTATTCAATTCCGAATTTTCGATATTCTTGATCTTGACACTTCAATTGTCAACAAAATTAACAGCAGTACGGAAGCGTTTGCTGAATAAAGTGTATTTTTTTGTAGTCTTGTAAAATTTCAAAATGGCAGAACGTTCTAATGTCATTAAAAAGAAATGTGCTTTTCAGGAATCTATTCACTTTTGTTTAACCATCCATTGAAGTTTTCAAACTTGCATTGGATGCATGTACCATATATTACGTTTTTAATTTGTTTCTGCTATTTTCTCATTTTTGAAAATTTAGTGAAGAACTGTGAACAAAATGTGATATCGAATTTCGGAGTTGTACGGGTTTCAGGCTAGAAACTTAACCAAGTTCCCGAATGTTGCGAAATCCTACAAATAGCAGGCCATTTTAGTGGTATTTTGAAATATCTATGGGATCGTTTATCCTTAATAAAATTTCTTATAAAATCTTGCTTAGCTAACTTAGATTATAATAAGCCATGGCTAAGTCTTAAGCCTGCTGCCCATATAAAGTTTTGACGGTCAATGCTACTCAGCTCAGTCCTGATTCACATTCATGAAATAGCTACATCTTCTTATCTCTTGACGTATGAGTCACATAAACTTAAGATTCTTGATTTTCAGATAAAATCACTAAAGCTATGATAACTTCACAAATACCTCACTAAAGTTTATGAATGTAGTGAATAGCACATTTATTGAAACAAACTTCCCACCCATCCCTTTGAATCAATACTACAAAGTGTAACTATTTATTATTTTCTGAATTTTCTCAATACATCTCTAGTCAAATTGTGAAATATAGGAGGAAGGGTGTGTAGATGTATAGAACAATCTGGAAAATAAATAAATATATATAAATAAATATATATGCAAAAGACGAACAGCTACAATAATTGTGTATGAGAAAAAAAATGCAAAATAAACTGCTTGTGTCTCGTATTTACAATAAATTGCATGGAAATAAGTGGAAAAAGAATTTTCCCTGACCCAAACCATACATCCAAAGCTGTCGGTTTGAATTTTGTTTTAAAAGTATAATTCATTTATTTGCATTATAACTTCTCGTTTGCAATTATTGTTTCAGTTTTTTTTCTGTACCATTAACTTGTGCATTTCTTCTCTTCAAATGACAACTCTTTGCTTTTAGAATTATCCATAGATGAGGAAAATGTTAAAGTTTTCCTGCACATCTTCCCGCTGTTGCTGTGAATTAATTTTTCACTGTAGAGGGGAAGGGTTGCAAGTTTCGCACAGACTTTGGGTTCAAACATTTCAGGGTTTCCCATGTTATTTAAAGGAATCTATTCTCATTTTTTTAAGAGAATTTGGGACTAGACTAGGTTTGAGAAAAATATGTAGTGTTCCAAGCCAGAGTGTGTGCGAAGCCTGAAAGCCTTCCCGTACTTTGGCTTCTATGCATAGAGATAAATAAGTAAATAAATAAATAGAGATGACGTGGTGGAAAAAAGCAAATTGCAGTTTCCTCATTTTTCCATCTTTTTTCCATCTCTCACCCCAATGAAGCTTTTATTTTCCATGCTGAGATTTATCTTCTGTGTGACTGAGATGATATTATGTGTGAGAGAGACAATATGTTATTCACTTAATATATTACATAATTTTCTATTTTTGCATGCTGCCTGTTTTTTTTTATTCTTTCTTCTGTCTTCAAAATCCATTCTCTCTCATCTATTCACACAACAAATCAACTGAACACAATTTTTAATGTCCAATGACAAATAAAATTTATGGTTGGTTTACCATTTATCTTTTCTTTTTTTTTTGACAAAATTTTATACACAATTTCTGTAAATTTGTTGCGGAAAATAAAACTACGAAAAAAATATATATGTTCAATATCAAATAGCCGGAAAATGTGATTTGCAAGCAAGTGAAGAAAATCAAAAAACTGACCAAATTAATCAAAAAGAAATTCCCAAATGGACATAAAAATGCCAGAGAAACTGATGAGGAGGATGAAGATGAAGAAGAGGATTTGGTAAGAAAAAAAGAGTGTCTCAATGAAATGATATAAAATGCGCTAATCTTCCCAAACTCAGAGAAATTAATGGATTTATTGAGTAATCACATCAACTTCTTTCACTGAAAGATATTGCAAAAGACTTTGACGCTTGTTTTTTCACCCAATTTTCCTTTCGCACCGTCTCATGTGATTGTTGGAAAGATGAATGAAATAATCACTCGAGATGTTTGTCTCTAAATTTCCGGTTCATCTTATAAGAGATGAACACATCTTCACACGATTTTGATGCACACAGGTTTATTCATGGAAAATGCAAACAAAAGATCATAAATTAACGAATGGAAAATGATGTTAATACTTCTGTAATATTTTGAAAAATATTCTTTAGCATCAAAATCATTCACTGTTATGCTCAACGCACAATAACTTTGGTTTTGTAAACATGTTTTTGACATTTCAATGAGAGTGAATGAAACCTAGATATAGTCATCTCGCTCTCTGTCATATGAAATTTTGAAAACATGTTTACAAACAAAATTTATTGTGCGTTGGGCATCATGCCCTACGCACGCACAATAACTTTTGTTTTGTAAACATGTTTTTGACATTTCACTGAGAGTGAGTGAGATCTAGATCTAGTCATCTCGCTCACTCTCATAGGAAATTTTGAAAACATATTTACAAACAAAAGTCATTGTGCGCTGAGCATTACCTTACAGAAATAATTTTCGAAGCTTCTAAAATTTCGAAGAGATGAATTTGAAAATATTTACGGTGCAATGCTTTTAGACATTGCGGGAAAAGCTGATTGGAAATGATCAATATGTCTTCCAAAATCACTACATTGCTGATCCAAGTAAAGGATCACATTCAATTATACCTTCGAAGTTTCATAAATCCGATCCTTTTGAAGATATTTGCACTTAAGCGTATACTTCGGGAGGTAATACAATAGGAAACTAACTAAATGGTAAACTCTGAATAGGGAGATTACTTGCCATTTAGAGTTTAGACCATTCAAAAGTTCCATTTAATCCATTTGAAAGTATCACTCTGTGATGAATTTGAAAAGATCCTTCGCAAAGCGATCCTTTAAAAATATTGAAATAATTAATAAATAACATTTCGTAATGAAGAAATAGGACATATTTGACACGTTCAGAGAAAACTGAACCTATCGTATATGTATTTCTCAATGAAAATAAGCCTTTCTGGCTCTGTGAGACAAATTTCCTCCAAATGCGCCAGGAATATTTATCCTATTGAAGCTTTCGATGCTACAACGCACGTTTTTCATTAATCAAAAATTGTGATCTATTTTGAAAAGACAAAGACTCCTGACGCATCCAGAGGGAACTTTTCTCCTTGATATCCTAAATTAATATCAGCGTCATTTCATTTTTACTACTACGCAAATCAGTCATTCTTTTAATGACTTGGCTCTCTTGGCTCATATACCGAATATGCTCAAGCCACCCTAGTTCCAGCTGCCTATTAGTTGTTCTCATGAATTATAGCCTCATAGTTAAAAATCATCTTTTTCTACCAAAATTAAGTAACTTAAGAAATTACCTAATGTCAATTAGGTCAATTAGGACAAAATCGAAATGGATTATTCTAATCAGATAAATTTAGGATAGATTTAGGCAATTTACTACAGTGCCCGCTCTCTAATCCGGATCGGCGTAATCCGGACGAGTTATCGACGGTTACATTTAAAATAATTTTGAGGTCATGCATGCATGTGTCTTCACCAATGAAAATGAATTATCCTGTGATGTTTTTGTTTAATAAATGAAGTATAATAGCATAGAATTCTCTAATTATGCCTTTTTAATCTTCTTTGAAACTTTTATTCTAATTCAACAAAAAAACCTTGTAGGGGAGACCGGGGTATCTTTAGCCAGGGGTAGAAGTCGACAGTGGATTTTTCTCGTTTCTCTTAAAATGTACATTGAGCAAAGTATTTTTTAATGAAAGCAGGAACACATCCCCATATTGCCAGAAATATTTATAACTCTGATCCTGTTATCCTACAATTTCGAAGCATTTTTATAAAATGGGTATAAAATTGTAATTTTGATGTTACAGTTTTTGGACCAGCATTTGGTTTTCTATGTTTTTAGTCAAAATCTCATAGTTTTACTTTGTTTCTGGTTTAATAAAGTTGATTAAGAGACTTTCAACTTGGATAATAATTATCTACTTTTTTATATAAGATGATAAACACTGAAACAGCCCTCGGGGCAGATGTAAGCACTCTTCCGTGGCGGACTAAAACTATTACTGATTTTTCACTAATACATGAATTGTCATTTGGATATGCGATTTATGAAATAGATTTTTTCAGGATATTTGCATCAATTTTGCCGAAATTACAAAAATGTCATAAAAAAGTCGGCTAAAGCCTTTTTGTTTAGGTTTAAGTGACATATTTAGCATCAGTGGGCTTCAGTGTATCAAGCGAATCAATATTTGGTATCTCCAGTTTAAAATTTCGTCTGTAAAAATGATGGCAATTAGTACCCCAAAAGTGGCTATACACTCGACTCTTCGTTATCCAGCTGACGTGGGGACAAAATGACATTTTGGTTTTTTGAATCTGGTCAATGTTTTTTATATTTTCTGCTGTGGGAATTTGTTTTCTATCGAAAAACAACAGATTTTTTTTGCGATGTGTTTATGTTTCATTTTGTAGCACGATTGTGTGTCAAAAACTTTGATAAAATGAAAATAACACATTAATTCACTCTGGACAAACTGCATGCTTCGTAAAAAATCGTTTTGAATACATCAACCGCCAGAATTTGGCAGCTGTCACCCGGATAACGAAGTGCCGGATAACGAAGAGCCGTGTGTATTTATCCAGACCGGGACAAGTGTAGCCAGTATGTCATACTTTTTTTTATTATCCTCTCTAGAAAAACTCAACGATTTTAGAGCTTTGAACTACACTGTTTCATACAACCAATATCCTAATGCTACTTATATGAAACATAAAAAACATTAGATAAACTTTATCATTTTTTTACAAATCGTGCGCGAAAAAAAGCTTCATTTGCTGGCTAAAAGTACCCCGGTCTCCCCTAATATATTTTCGAGACGTTGAACGAATTCAAAAAAATCCATCCGGATTACGAAGCGGGCATCTGTCATATAGTCTCCCAATCATCCGGATTACAAAGCGGGCACTGTATTCTGAAACCGTTTTTGGAATTAGACATTCGGATAACTTTTTCACCGAGCTGTTTTTTTTTTGGCAAAATATCTGTAGTTGCATTTTATTGACTTTTACTTAAACTACAAGTATCGTTTTGAGGATCTTTGCACGTTACTTTGTACATGACATATCCCTATTTACTGTGACATGATAAACCGGATCGGTGAAGACCATCAATAAGTGCTAGAAATAATGAAAGTTTTACAGATAGCAGAATGCAAAGTTACCTTAACGACGGTATTAGGTACTTCCTAATACCGTCGTAACCTAATACTTTCCTACCTTTCTGAAAAAGGTAATATGTTGTCCTGAAGTGTTCAAAAATATTTGTTAAATGTATCTTTTTTAACTTTTAACAGAGTCAATGCTTTCTCGTCCTAGCCATCTTACTCACTCACTTTCAATTACAAATATGTTTGCAAAATACAAAGAATTGTGAACATGCCATTATTCAGTATAATTTGGTAAACTTGTTATAGACATTTAAAATAGTGAGCGAAACCTACTCCTTCTCATGAACACAGAATACCTTTTGTTTCGTAAACACATTTTTGATATTTTAATGGGAGAGAGTGAAACCTAAATCTAGTCATCTCGTTCACTCTTCTCTGTCTATGAGAGTGAACGAGATGACTAGATTTAAGTCTCACTCACTCTCATTAGAATATCAAAAACATGTTTACAAAACAAAAATTGTACGTTGAGTATATTTACTACAACCTCTTTATTTCGCATTTTGTTTCTTTACTTTTGTCTCTATTTCTGTCAATTTCTAATTTGCAAATTGTTTTACAATTTCATAGATAAAAGATAGCAAACATTTTCTAAAATTAAGACTCTTTTGTTACTAAGTTAGCAGCACCCTAACATCTGTTTTTACATTTTTTTTGTGAACAACCTTATGTAAAATGCTCTGTGCTGAGGAAAATTTTAACACATTTCTGCGTCACAGTCACCTCGCACACATTCGATATAATTATACCGTGTTTGCACTGCTGTAAGAAGATTTTCATCTACCTCGAAAAATCCGCATTAATCCACCTTTCTTCCCAAGAAACTGTGGCACAAGAGGGAACAAATTATCTGGAATTGCGCCTATTATTGTATTTATTATGAATCATAAATGCAATTAATAGCACAATGTGATTTAATTCACCCAGTGTTCCATTTATTAGTGCAAGTATAAACAGGGATTATTTACTTTGATTCATATATTGGAGGAAAATTATGGGAAGGAAGAGAGAAGTTTCATAATTAAAGAGGATGTGGGTGAATCAAACAGATGGTCGTTAAGAAAATTATTAAACAAACAATTATTAGATTTATTATTAGTATCATGATACAATTTGTATAACTCATTTTTGTCTCATTTACTGACGCTATTTCTAATTCAAACTTACTCTCTAACCATTGAGAGTTTTTTTTTTATTTGTAATATTTAGAAGAGCGTGTCAGAAATGCAGAAAATTGCCATGTGAAATCAGTGAGGAAAATTGTTGCAATTTATCCTGTTTTTCCTCTTTTTTTTCACTGAAAAATCTCGTAAAAAATACCAACTTAGATGATTGAATTCTCGTGACATTCTATTCACTAGTTTTGTGCAGTTTTTTCCTTCACAGCGAGCAAACTACCATCAACGATTTAACTTTATTACCACTTTTGTGATAATTGCTCAAAAGTTTTTCCTCAATCCAACTGACCAATTGAAATGTGACACATCAAGTTAAATATAATGCGCTTACATAAGCACAAAATCTATATGGTTATTGATACATTTTCCATATAATTTTAATAAAATCCATTCAAGCCATTCTATGCCATTTTTCTTCCATAAAATTATTAATAACTATGCTGCAGTAATTGTCGCATTGGGCTTGGAACATTTTATTCTTCTGTCTATCATAATTTATTCTTCACGTTCAAATCTCCAATGTGTAATCTTTTACGGCATAAATTGGGGGTTTTATGCTGTGGCAATGAATTTCAAGGGAGATAACACTCAATCTAACGATGTGTACACCACATAAATTAGCATGATTGTTAGAGATTATATGGGTGCGATTTTTGACGAAATATTATTTATTAGAAAGTATTATTATGTGTATTTACAATCTTGTTTTCAAAATATGACAAAATTTATTGTCGAACACTTCAGTGCAATTCGCAAAAAATCAAAAGTTTAATAAAGCAATAATCATTTTGTTGCCGTAAATGAAATAGATGGATTAATGGGATTTACCACATTTCATCGAAAGAAAAGAATGATATAGAAATTGCTTTATTACGGAAAAAATAATTGTAGCAAATTGCTAAGGTTATTTATCTTTCAAAAAATACACTTTTAAGATTTATATGAATCATTTTTGAAATCATTAAACATTTAAAGGTCAAGGGGGTAATGAAGTATAACTAACTTAGGATGACTGTACAACATCAATATTAATATAATCTAGGTAAAATAATTTAGCAAATATTCTCTTCAATTGTGGATAAATCCTTAAGGTTTAATCATTAAGAATCCCACCTACAATAAGCTGAATTAGGCTTATCACTAGCTTTATTATTATTAATAAAATCACTCAAATCGCACAAAATCACTAAGAATCCTTGAATAAATTTGAAAACAAATTTAAATGTTTTGGAAAATATTTTATCTTGAAGAAAATCTAATTAGTCCGGAGGATTTATTAATTAAATCGCGACCGAGCCACTAACGTGTAGGGGAAGATTTTGCAGGTTCGTATTAAAAAAGGAGTCCAAGATTCAAGATTTTTTACTGAATACCACACAAACCGAATCAATTATATCACTATATCAAAAAAAATCTTTTACTTATTGGGTTCGTAATTCTGTCCCACAAAATTCCTAGAAGTCCTTGGATTTTCCTCTACAGGAAAATGAAAATGTAGCTGCATTTTTTACGAATGTGTCCGGTTTAACTCTGCTTCGTACCATTTTTTTTCGCCTCTGCAGGCCTCATTTTCCCCGAAAACATTACACCGGGCACAAAAATTTGGACATCACTACTTAAGTGGAACTTTCATCTACTTGTATTCACCATTTGTAGGAGGTATCACGCATTAAAAATCAATTTTAAGCTATTTTTCTAACTCATGTTTTTTGACACTCGAAAAACCATTTTTTCCCTGCATTCTGACAGTCAATTGAGAGCTTGGTTTCGTATGATTCTCTCATAATCACACCTATTGTAATCCTCGGATTTTCTCTGACACCTCCAAACAGTTTTACAGAACATATTTCGGGCATAACTGAATTCGGTAACGACCAGCCACCAATTTAAAATGAAATGTGGGAAGTTCCACTTTAAAACAAGGAAAATGGAATGAGAAATACTCAAAATACATCGAAGTGACAATTAGAGAATCACGTCTACCATAAGCAGTCTAGTTTCATCACTGCACAAATCAGAAAGAAGCAATCACACCTATTGTAATCCTCGTATTTTCTCTAATACTTCGAATCTGTCTTAAAGAATATTTTTTGAACATCAGTGATTCTTAGAATTACCAGTGATTAATTTAAAGCTAAATGAGGAAAACTCCGCTTGAAAACAAAGCAAATTGTATAAAAATGCTTAAAACGCACCGTATGGTCAATGAAAGAATCACACCTACCATAAGCAGATTTAGGCTTAATGTTTGATTTGACAGAAGCGAAACAAAAACATCTGATGAAGTCTCACTTTGCTGTGGAAGTGTGTGTTTTTCTTCGAGATTTTCTTGAAAATGTTGTAATATCACAATTTTCTTGTCAACTTGTTCAG
This sequence comes from Phlebotomus papatasi, assembly GCF_024763615.1. Classification (NCBI taxonomy): domain Eukaryota; kingdom Metazoa; phylum Arthropoda; class Insecta; order Diptera; family Psychodidae; genus Phlebotomus; species Phlebotomus papatasi. Next base: position 17,973,113 of record NC_077224.1, read on the forward strand.
TGGAATCTCTGGATGGGTCAAAATATCCAGAGCGTCGTGCACAGTGTGACCCAAAACAGTCAGGAATTCTCAGAGTTGGTGGTCAATAATTTTGACTGATATTTTTACGAACCTGCAGAGAAGGCAATCTTTGTGAAATTTCCTCCGCCCACAAAAACGACCCCCTTCGAGCGAAAGATTTTCACGGTAAATATTAACCCTGATAAACCCTCTACAACTAGGAATGTTGTTTTTCTTCGAAAACACTCTTGAAGTGTGAAAAAATGCATAAAATAATATACATCGGAATTACGATTTTTTATTTTTGCTCCTAGGACTCAGGAAAAGGCTTAGGCTCCCAAGTTTGTCAGGAAATGTGAGATATGGGATTATCTATTAGAATATATTACCATGGATGATATTCATTTAGTAACTTGAAAAAAATCAACATTTATGAACCTGCGACGTTACGAAGGTACAAAACGTTCCCCTATTCTAGAATACGCGGGAGAGTTACCCTTTGGCGGGCTAACTCCAACACAACCCCAAACGCACTCTTTGATGATCCGAGAGAGACTGAATAGATAGACATGCGCATAGCCCTTCTCTACGTCACACCTAAAGTAACAACTTCTATCCCAGAGCGAGCATAGCTACGAAGGTGACTATGATACTACTCTATAGGGGACTATATTCAAATTCAAATAGAGCCGTTGAGCGCTGTTCTACAATCTTGTGAGTGACAGCTGAGCAACACGACCGGAAATATAATTTTCCTAGTTCCAATGCTCACCTCTAGGAGCGCAAAACGATGTCCTTCTTTTATAAGTAGCTTTAAGCTCTTATAAGCTTCTTAAAAGTGAAGTAATTAAAATCTTTAAGAAAGAACTGCTGCTGCTGACACTGGAGGTTGTCAAAAGGGCAGCAGCTCCGGATGTTCTGCAGTTCAGCCAGTTTTTAAAAGAATTGGAGTAGGGTTTGTTCGGCAGACATTACGGGCTCAAATAGAGCCTAGGTGTCCGCAGCCCACAGATCGTACCACGCTCCCTATTCAATCTATCTAAAGTAGGATATGAAAAGGGGTTAATTCAGGCTATAATCCATACTTAACTGGTCAGACTCTAGAATTATAACCTCAAATTTATTTTTATAAGATTTTTTGTCTTTTAGGGCACCTGTGCCAAATTTCGGCATAGTTGCATGCAAACGCCAAAGTCTTAAATCTGAAATGTAATATTTTTGAATACAAATTGATTTTTTTGTTACTTCTTTTTAAAAAGTGTTACTTGGGACCTTGTAGATAGTTTATCGTCTTTGTTTTTTCTAAAATCATTTTTAATACATTTCAAAATGAATAAAAATATAGATATAAATAGCTTTGGTGGCTTATTTCGGACACCATTGATTATCATAGTTCTTGCTCTTCCGAAATTCTTCCAATGTCTTTTTTATATCATCTTGATCGTCGAAGGGGGTTATTTTGTGTTTTTTTGCATTATATCATCTTTAGAGTATGCAAAAACTAAAAAATCATGGCAATTTGTGGAATAAGAGAAGTGGGCGAAATTGCAAGCTGACCGAAATTTGGCATAGGGGAGACTGGGGCACATGTAACCATTTTCGATAGATGCGAATTTGAGGTGATTTTCCAAGGACACCGTGATTTTTTGGAAAATCTTTCTTAGCTCATGTTTTACCCTTGGGTATAGGCAATTCGTCGAGGGTAATGCGGATGCTGGAAAACAATTGAGTTTTCCATAAAAATAAAATTTGTGTCCCTGTGCATTTTTCTCTTTTCACAAAATACCTGGGGTAGAAGTAACCACTTTCTGGGGAGGATGTAAACACCTTTTTTCCCACTCTTGAAATTAACTTTGCACCACTCTCGATTATTTTAATTACTTAAGAGATATATAAAGACTGTATATTTTTCAAAAAATCATGACACTTTTTACAAAGAATAATTAAAATAGCAAAAAAACTAAAAGCATGCATATCAAAGACATTTTTCAATGGATTTTCCCCATATTTTGACATCATGTGACTTTTTATTTAACACAGCGCCACCAATTTTTTTCGTAATCTATGAATTATAGATATTTCGCATGAAGGTCAATTTCCCGCTCTTTTACCTACTCATTTTGTGAAATTGAAATTGCCTGGTTACATCTACCCCAAATGCTGTTTTCTGACCAATTATTAATTCTTTTGAAATAATGAGAATCTCAATTTGTCTAGTAAATCCATAAATATAATCCTAAAAGATGTAGGAAAGAACTGGTATTGCTACATTTCGATTATTTTACACAGTTTTTAATTTCCAGGTGGAAATCCAAATGACCAAAATAATTGAAATATCAACATTTTCGGGAAAAATGATTTTTATTTTTAAAGTATTAGGATTTTGTTGACCAATTCTTCTGTGGACATACATCCCCATGGTATCTATGAATGCTTATGGGTTTTATCCTCTGGAGTCTTAAAATTAATGAAAAAAATCACAGTGTTTACAACTACCCCAGATTACTACTGCCCCAGTTCCCCCTACTTACTCTAATATGATACTTCATTGAGTTTTCTTTAACTTCAATTTGGTACACTACAACCCGCAAATATTCCCTCCTTGATTCCTAAAAGTATTACCTTTGATTGTTACACAGTGATAAGAAAGGAAAAATACTGAGATAGAGAAATTCTACATTGAAGTGCACAATAAATACTATTTCAGGGTGACATAAATTATTTTAATTTTTTTATTGAGAGAATTTTTTTCTACTTCTTGTTTATTTCCTTTTACTTTCTAGTTAAATTGTCCATCAATGTGAAATTCGGACACTTATTATCAATTTGATATTAATATTTTCTCCTTGACTTTTTGCGATGTTTAGAAACTGTGAATTATGATGAATTGTCTGAGATGGGCCTGAAAATTACCAAAAAAAATTTCTTTTTCTTTAAATAAAATAAATAGTGATTTTTATGCAATTTACCCAAAAAAAAAAAACTGACAAAATTATTTATGCTCTTTTCTCTCTATTCGAAAAAAAAACGAATTTCTTTCATGCTTTCATGTGTTTGGACTTAGCCAGGGTCTATGTCTCTTTCACATTGGGTAATGTATGAAATAATAATATTTGGTTTATTTTATATAATGAGGGGAAGGAAGAGGGGAAAAAATGTATATATGATACTGTATGAGAAAGAAAAGTGGAATGACCGTAAAATGGGTATTTAAAGCTCCATTTTTCTTTCTCTTAATTCTTTTTTTTTTTGGTTGATATTGTAAAATTATGAGGAAGTTGATGATGTCTTTCTCATGAAATTTTTTTGGTGTTTCTTTTTTTTTTTGTTGGTGGTTTTCCTTGTGGCGGATTGATGGAAAATTCAGGTGATGAATCAAGATGTGAAGAAGGAGAATCCGCTACAGTTTAAATTCCGGGCAAAATTCTATCCGGAAGATGTTGCTGAGGAATTGATTCAGGACATAACGCTGCGTCTGTTCTATCTTCAAGTAAAAAATTCAATTCTCTGTGATGAGATATACTGTCCGCCAGAAACATCAGTTCTCCTGGCATCATATGCCGTTCAGGCACGCCATGGTGACTTCAATAAATCCAATCATTCATCTGGCTTCCTGTCCAATGATCGTCTCTTGCCACAGCGTGTCATTGATCAGCACAAGATGTCCAAGGATGAATGGGAGAAGAGTATTATGACGTGGTGGCAGGAACATCGTGGTATGCTCCGTGAGGATGCCATGATGGAATATCTCAAGATTGCCCAGGATTTGGAGATGTACGGTGTGAATTATTTTGAGATTCGCAATAAGAAGGGAACAGAATTGTGGCTGGGAGTTGACGCCCTTGGACTCAATATCTACGAAAAGGATGACAAATTGACGCCCAAGATTGGATTTCCCTGGTCAGAAATCCGAAATATCTCATTCAATGACAGGAAGTTCATCATTAAGGTAATTATTATATTTTTTTTATCAACTTTTTTTTTCTTTCTTGTCCATTTAGCTCTTTTTGTTTTGAATACATAAAGAGACCATCGCGGAAAAATATGATAAACTTTCTCTCCTCTTTCAATGTCACTCTACTTTTTCCTCCTTTTGACTTGGTACTTTCTCATCTAATAAAATGCAATTCAACTGGGTCTTGTGTACCATCATTTTTGCTGACTATATTTTTGCTTTGTTGACCGTGAAATTGCGATAAAAAGAGTGTGTCAAAATATTTTGTTTCTCTTCCAAATTATAGCACAATTTCAAGTGATTTCCTCTAATTCAGCATTTTGGGGGTACTTAAATTTTGGTTAAATCCTCACGGGAAATTGCTTTGGGAAGTACTTGAGGAAATCCGCAAAATTGATTTGGCTGTATTTATAAATTAGTTAATTTATTGATGAAATTATTTTGGATTTATTGGGGAAACTTGTGGAATGAAATGTAAATAAAAGAACATGGAGCAATGTGGGGCAAAATGTGACAAGTTGAAAACTTCAAAAATGGATGACATTTAAGATAAAAGCGATTGAGGATTCTAATTTTAACTAAGGCTCAGCGCACAATAACTTTTGTTTGTAAAAATGTTTTCAAAACTTCCTTTGAGAGTGAGCGAGATGACTAGATTTAGATCTCAATCGCTCTCGTTAAAATGTCAAAAACATGTTTACAAAACAAAAGTTATTGTTCGTTGGGCATAAGATTTGTGTCTCTGAATCAGTTAATGTTTATTTGATGGATTTATTGATAGAAGGGATGACAAACCGCCCCAGACTTTGCGAAGTGCTCGAACTTATGATTTATACGGGCTTCAGACCTAAGGCTTAGCCATATGGCTTAATTCGTCTAATTCCTTATCAATCAAGATTTTGGAGGAAATTGTTGTTTAGGATTGGATATTAAGGGCAAATTATCCTTTAGATTGATTTGAAAAATCAGGAAAATTGTTTCTTATATACATTTTTGAGACCTTCGAGAACTGGGCTAAACCTCCAGTCTGAACCGGGCATTAGATGCTATCCCTCAAAAGTACTTTCGCATCATTTACCATTTACCGGATTTCAATCGATTTGAACTGATTTGTTAATCACTCAAAAGATCCCCCAAATTATTTTTAACAGTAATAAAACTGATTTTCCGACAAAAATTACTTATCGGTTCATTACCGGTTCACAACCGATTTATAAGTCACTCAAAATATTTCCCAAAATACACCTCAGGAATAATTTCATTGAAGTTAGTATATAAATTTGTTATCGGTTATGAACCGGTTTATTACCGATTCAAAACCGATTAGAACCGGTTCAGTTTTATAAAAAATTCCGAGACTTTTCCAATGATCCCAAACATGACCCTATTCGCTTCATAAATGCGCTCTCTTGCACCGTTTTAGCCTTTGACCTTGAAAACCCGTTATTAGGAATGATTCAACGATATTGTTACGAATATGTGTAATGGATTCCCCACCTGTGTAACTATCGCACCCTGGTAGACTTATAACCCTCTCTTGGAAAGAACAGCGTATATTTTCAATTATTGGGGATGCTAAGGATATTGGGGAAGTTGAGGTTGTTCTTAGTGGCTCTGTCCTTCGCCTTCCTCTACTTCTTAGAGCTTCCGATCAGTACCAGACTTAAGGTCCCTCGACCACCCAGACCCGAGCTATGAGTCCAAAAAAAATTTCTTAAAACGGCCATAACTCCGGTTCTAATTGTCAGAATTTAAAACGTGAAGGCATTTTGGAAAGGTCTCATGAAATGCCATTTCTCCATCTAACATCGCAATTTCATAAAACCACCGCTAGGGGCGCTATACCTATCAAACAAAAAAAATACTTAAGTCGATCCATAACCCTCGACCCGACCTATAAGGGGTCAAAGTTCGAAAATTGACCGGCCTCTATCTCCGGTTCTAATTCACATTTTGAGCTAAATTTTAGGTTTTTGGTTTCGTCTCGATGAGTACTTTCAGATGGAAGTTCAAAAAGTCACCACAGGTGGCGCTGCGATAGCGTCAAAATTCATCAAAATTCAAACTCATTTTTCTCAAGAACGTCATGGGGTATTTTGATCAAATTTTAGAGCGCTGTAGCCTATGCTATGAAGTTTCCAAAAAGTGGCGTGGGTTCGCTATGGTTATAATAGAACCGGGGATATGAGGGGTCAAAGTTCACAAAATTCAAAAAATCATCTCCAGTTCTATTTGACCGATTTTGATGAGTGAGAGCGCGAATTAAAGGTCCCGCAAAGCGCTACAACTTTCTAAAACATTTGAACTTTGCAGAACTAACGCTAGGGGCGCCACAGTCAAAAAACCAATTTTCGTAACACATAACCACACCCGTCAAATAATTTCGTTAGATATCTTTTAAGATTTCTGCAGAAAATATCTACGCCTCTGCAGAAAATCTGCCGAGAAATCTGTAGATATTCTTTGTATTATTATCTGTAGATATCTGTAGATGTAGAAGAAATAGTGTATTTTTTGTTAATTTATAATTTATGTTAATAATGACAAGTTACAAGTTAAAATATGTAAAATCGTCCAGAAAATGAATCTGCGTCATTAATTGCCAAATTTTATGGATATATTTTACTTTATATTTTAAATATTTTCAAAAATACAAGTTTATGAGAATCAGTTGTTTTTTGCTGTGAAGTTAACAAAAACGATAATTGGAAAGTAAAACGATTTTGACAAATTATTGGTGAGATGTTACAAATAATGGATTACATTCCCCAATGATTTAATTTATTTGAAATAACTAATATTTCATCATTGCTTAATTTTTATCGAAATATTTACAATTATCATTTTGATGTCCCAACTTTTTTTTTATTTTATCCGAGACACACTTAGAGGGATTATAACAGTTATACTTAAGATTTTATTTCAGGAATGAATCCCTCAGGGAGATTTTGTAATTTTATTTCGATATTTTAAGTGACGGAAGATGGTCCCAGTTGGATATTTTAGCGTTATTTTTCATGTTTCTTTTACCATTAATTCTTGATATTAGAATTTGGGCCAGTAATAATTAATAAAAAATAAACTTTGTTACTTTTCATTGAAAAACAAAAAAGGCTGATCTTTTATCTGTGGTTAACTTTTTAAATATCTATTTAAAGCCCCGCTAGACCTTTTTATTTTAGCCGAGACACACTTAAGGGATTATAACAGTCGCACGTAAGATTTTATCTCAGGAACGAACCATTAGGGGAGATTTTCTGATTTTATTTCGGCATTTTAAGCGATGAAAGAGGCTTTCTTTTGCCATTAACTCTTTCGTCTCTTTTGGGACTGTAGTACCCAAAGAAGCATATGCATTTTCTATGTAAAACAATGTTTTTTAATTATTCAGAACTGATAAAAATCCGATTCTTGTGGATGATTCCAAACTATAAGGATGTCTAAATGTAAGATATTTTTTGTAGGACCTCAATTCATTCCTGAGCTTAGATATTTTTGATTAAAAAATTGTGAAATTAGCTTGCAGCATATGCTGCGGTCCGGAAAGAGTTAACTCTTGGTCTAAATCAAAATATTCTTCCTTATAGCCAATCGACAAGAAGGCGCCAGACTTTGTGTTCTTTGCGCCACGCGTGAGGATCAACAAACGCATCCTGGCTCTGTGTATGGGCAACCATGAGCTGTACATGCGCCGTCGCAAGCCGGACACCATCGATGTGCAGCAGATGAAGGCTCAGGCGCGCGAAGAGAAGAATGCCAAGCAGCAGGAGCGTGAGAAACTGCAGATGGCACTGGCGGCGCGCGAGAGGGCTGAGAAGAAGCAGCAGGAGTACGAAGATCGCCTGCGCTCCATGCAGGAAGAAATGGAGAGATCACAGTCGAGCCTGGTGGAGGCACAGAATATGATTAGACGCCTGGAAGAGCAGCTGAAGCAACTGCAGGCGGCCAAGGATGAGTTGGAGAAGCGTCAACAGGAGCTTCAGGCAATGCTGACGCGCCTGGAAGAGGCCAAGAATATGGAAGCGGCTGAACGTACGAAGCTGGAAGAGGAGATTTCGGCCAAGCAGCGCGAAGTGCAGCGAATTCAGGATGAAGTGGCAGCCAAGGATTCCGAAACGAAGAGACTACAGGAAGAAGTTGAGGAGGCTCGTCGCAAGCAGGTGAGTGGTTAAGAAGGCTTTTTTTTACTGGACAGAACTGTTTTTTTCTGACTCATCGATCGAGGCGCTTTTGTTGCAGAGCGAAGCGGCGGCTGCACTGCTGGCGGCCAGTACAACTCCGCAGCATCATCACGTGGCCGAGGATGAGCACGATGAGGAGATGCTCAATGGCGAGGGCAATGGAGATGTTTCACGTGACCTGGACATTGATGAACACATCAAGGATCCAGTCGAAGACAGACGCACCCTGGCTGAACGCAATGAACGCTTGCATGATCAGCTTAAGGTAAGTGACTCATCAAGATTTTTTTTGTGGAATTTCCCGGAAGAGCATTCTGACGAGATTATAGTACGATTGAGTCCTTGACTTTTTTGAAATATCATATTTTTATGGAAGGTTGGGAGGATTTTTTGGATGCTGGGAAATTTATCAATTGTTTAGTTTGAGAGAAAAATCAAAATAGACAAGGCCCTGAGGAAACCATGATGATTAGGGCATTTTTTAACTTGCTTTTTTAAGATTTTCCCCTTAATTCTCAGATAAATATTTAAATTTTTAAATTCGTCTTTTACCAAAAACTCGAAAAATAAACTTCAATTAAAAGCGAAGATGGGGATCAAAAATATATCAAGACTTTTAAGAAAAAAGATTAAAGATTATAATGTGTTACAATTCTTGGAATCTTGGTATTCCAAGACACAAACCAATTATTTTTTACAATTAGGAAATTAAAAAAAAAAGTGGTCCTCATTTTTCAAAGTTTGTAAGGACCTTCCTGCAGATCCTTAGATTATTCAAATTTACTAGCATCTTTAGGAGTTTCAAATAAAGAATTTTTTATATATTAAAAGATGGCATTTATAAGATTTTCGTAAAAGGAAATTGCCTATAAAGCACTACAACCTGGACATCAATCAATAAATTCTTTTCTTTTTAATTATTCAAAGAATTTTTTTTCGAAATGTCACAAATAGCGATATCTCGAGAGATTAAACACTTTGATTTTTTTTTAAATAAAAAATCATATCTCCTATAAACGTTTTAAGTTCACTAATTTCAATGCTTCTCATATTTATTTATTTTAATAATAACTTTAGGAAATTCCTCGGGAAAACAAAGATTTTCGTGTTTAAACAATTTTTCGTTAAGTGTGGAAAATCTTCAAAAATTCTTAGCGAAGACACTTTAAGTTCCACAAAAGCATTATACCACAAAATAAGAAATCTGGTGCAATTTTTCATTTTTTGATAGCTTGAAATTTTGATCGTGCTTTTGGTCTTAGAATTGTGACCAATGAACTTCACGGATATAAAAGAGCTGTTCGTGCTTATCTTACTTTGAGGTACATGTCCCAGGTTGTATTTTCTTCACAGTAAAAAAATGTGTAAAATTTTACTACTATAATAGTGCAAAATCGACCATTTTCTTTGTTTAATTTAAAAATGTTTAAAAAATGCACAACATTTTGGTAATTTATTGTCACGTGATTGAAAATTACCACTATTATAGTTGAAAAATTTTCAACAATGTCGTTTAATTTGAAAATGTGTAAAATTTTAACACTATAATAGTGTGAAATCGGATAAATTAATTATTTAATTGCGATCTGTGTAAAATTTCTCACTGTTATAATCATAAAAATTTTTCAACAATGTTTCGTGATTTAAAACTGTTTAACAAATTCTAAAAATTACCACTATTATAGTATGATTACAGTTTTTCACATTATTATAGTGTGAAAAAATACACAACTTTATGGTATTTTTTGTCACATGATCAAAAATTAACACTATTATAGTTTGATCATAATTTTTAACACTATTATAATGTGAAGCCTTGTGTATTTCAACCAAATTTGTTGAATTTTTAAACAAAAGTTGTGTAAAAATTGTTGAATTTCCAATTAAGACTTATACTTCAGTCGAGATGCTTTTCATTGGGCAAAAGTCATATAGAACATCAAATATTTATATGCATAAAAAGTATATCGTGAAGGTCCGAGCATCAGATGTAATCATTTCGCATTAGGGGGATCCCCAGTACAGGAAAAACCAATAAAAATTTAAACAAAAAAAACAGAATTCAACAATTTTTTATTTACACATAAAAATTCAACAATTTTTAAATTCAACAATTCCAAATTCAACATCTAAAAATTCAACAACTTTAAATTAAACAATTTTAAATAAAACACTTTTTCCAAATTTAACACTATAATAGTGATATGAAAGATTACACACTATAATAGTGTTATTTTTTTTACTGTGTTCTTTTAGCCGTTAAAATTAAAAAACGTTGATTCAAGAAATAAACACACAGTGATTCTAAAAATATTTTTTTCTGAAAAAAATTGTTAATCCAAAGAGAAAATAAAATCATTAATGGTAGCAGATTTGATTAAATTTAATAGTATGAATTCCGAATTACCATGGAAATGTCAGTGTATAATTTCTATTATTGCTAATATTTTTTTGTAAATTCTCTTCTTGTGTTTTTGCAGTCTATTATTTATTTCTCTCAATTCTGAGACCAAGATCAAGATCAAAATTTAGAACTGTCAAATATTTCCAAAATCAAGATTTCATGTTTTAACGCGAAGCATTTATGGAACTTAAAGTGTCTTAGCTAAGAACCAAGATTTTCCACACTTAACGAAACGTCATTTCTGACAAATATCATTTTAGCTGAGATTCTTTACAATCTCAGCTTTTGTAGTCACAGGTGAAATCCGACCTCGTCAGATCGGGCCCAAATTTTGGATGTACACGTTTTGAAACTCATAGATCACGAAAATCATGTGTGCTAAAAATCGATTTTCGTGGATGTCCCGTCCATAATTTATAATATAATAATTTACGAACAAATGTTTGTAAAAGTATAAAAAATGTTCGTCAAGTGATCTTGTTACGAACAATGTTTGTGAAAGAAGTACAAACTTTTACGAACATGTTTTTGGGTTATACGATTCACGAGCATTTCGTAACTCCCCCATAGGAATTTACAAGCATTTACGAACAATTTTGCAAAATATTTTTTTTTCTGTGTAATATAAACAACAAGCGGCGACACATGACATTGACGTTTCTTTTCGGTGTGAGACATCAGAAATTGCTTCGGTTTTCCTTACTTTTTGCTCTATACTTTTTGTTACTTTTTACCCCAAGTGATCGTTTTTAGTAAAAAGATTTCTTTTGACAAAAGAATCTTTGTAAAATTCTATGATAGCGACTTTGTATTCAAGGAATCTAAATAATTTAGGAAATATTTACCAGTGCATCAATTTTGGAAAATAAATCGCTAAAAATTTAGATCTGCTGTAAGGAAAAATATTTCAGAAACAGGGCTAAAAATTTCGATGTTTTTGTTTTTCTATATTCCTTGTACGATTTCTGAGTAATTTACGATAGTAATTTACGGAGGCTAAGGAAAAAAATTAAGCGGCTGTGTTTTTTTACCTGGGAAAGTATATTGAGTTTTGAAATTTTCGATTTGTTACTTTTTGCCCCAGTTTCCCCTACTCTAGATGCTCTAGCCTAGAGCAGTGCTCACTCTACTTGCAAGTGTGATCCTAGAGCGAACATTTTAAACATTTCCCTTCCTTCTTTCAATGCACTTTTGCAGGCGCTGAAGAAGGATTTGGCTCAGTCCCGCGATGAGACGAAAGAGACGGTCAACGACAAAATTCACCGCGAAAACGTTCGCCAGGGACGTGACAAGTACAAGACTCTGCGAGAGATCCGCAAAGGAAACACGAAGCGTCGAGTGGATCAATTTGAAAATATGTAAAAAAAAGAAAAGCAGTAGAAGAGTCCAAGGTGAGTGTTTAGTAAGTGCACAGGAGCAAAAAAAAGGATAATAAGAAGAGAAATAATTAATTAAAACAAAAAAAGAAGTTGGGGTTAAAGTTAGGCCGAAAAAAAAGAAAATCCATTCGAAAAGATAAAATAACGTCACTATTAATCCTTTCAACTAATACTTTTTTTTTAAATAACTTTTGTTTATTTCTAATTTTTTCATCGAGTATCTTTTCTTATTTTGTGGAATGCAAAATGAAAAAAAAACACATTAAATTTCCATGAGAAAAATAATTCTTCCAAAAGCGCATTCAAAAAGTTGAAATGATTTACATTTATATTGTTATTTTTTTTTACTTAAGGAATGAAAAAAATATTAATTAACTCCTATAAATATTAATTATTGTATTTTTTTGTAGTAGAGTCAAAAGAGAAAGTTTTAAAAGGATTTTTTTTTGTTTGTAGGATTGAGAAAAAAGGGATTATTAATTAAAAAAATAATAATAATATATTTTTGCTACTCTGCCATTTAAATTGATTTAGAGATGATGACTGTGTAAAACTTTTTTTTTGGCAAGAATTTATCTTGCAATTCTTTGTTTTTTTTTTTCTTCTTTTTCCGGAGCATGAAGGAGGAGGAAGAAGAAAAGGTTAGATTGAAAAAATGGGGGGATTATCAAGTGAAAATATTTAATTGAAAAAAAAAGGAAAAATAATTCTCCAAATTCACAAAGATTATTATTTTTTGATAAAACATATCTTTTCGATTTTTTTCTTTAATCTTCCAAGATTTTTTTTAAAGAAACAATATTCTAAAATGTTTTTTTTTTAGTGGTAGCTATCAAGTAAATACTTTTAGGTAGGGTATCAAAGTATTAAGAAACCGAAGATGTTGGGAGGGATTAATAAAAAAAAATATTCAGAAAAAGATAAAAAAAAAGATTGAGTGTAAATATTTTTTGAAAAAAATGAAGTTAGAAAATCAGCTTCGTTCAGTAACTTTTTTTTTTAAATATTTGCATACGTAAATAAAAAAGTATTGGAAAGATTAAAGTTCTTTTAATAAAAAAAAATAACTAACGATTTCAAATCAAAATGTGGCCTTGAAAGTAATTAAAAAAAAATAAAAATAAACGAAAGACGAATAAGAGGAAAATCATAAAAAAAACGGATCATTTTTAAATAAAAATGAATTAGTAAAAAAAACAATGAAAAATAAAATTTTTATACACAATTTTAATGTATACAATTTTTTCATTACTACTTAAGGCGATTTGAAAAAGAATTGAAAGATTAAAAAAAAACAATAAATAAAAATTGAATATTTAAATTCAAAAATAATAAAAGTATATTTGTATTCGTAATTAAGTAATTATTAGTTAAAAATGAAAGAAAAAAAAAGAATATTAATAATTCCAAATGCGATTGCGAACATGAAGGGAATCAATAATTTTTTGTGCATTTCACGTTGAAGAAAAAAACCATTTAACACATCTTTTTAGTCGG